>NC_038049.1:21571395-21674870 GCF_002211085.1 Panicum hallii
TACTATCTCCAGTCAAGGCATATCGGTTGATCCAACCAAAGTTCAAGAAGTTATGGACTGGAATCCTCCCACTTCAGTCCATCAAATACGAAGTTTCCTTGGATTGGCAGGATACTATCACCGATTCATTCCAGACTTCTCCAAGATAGCTAAACCCATGACTGAGCTACTCAAGAAAGAAGTTAAGTTCCGTTGGGACGAGAAGTGTGAGGAAGCATTTCACACTTTAAGAAAACTTCTGACGACTGCTCCAGTACTAGCTCAGCCAGATAGTAACCAGCCTTTGATGTCTACTGTGACGCTTCTGGAATTGGCCTTGGTTGTGTTCTTATGCAAAAACAACCGGGTTATTGCTTATGCATCCCGAGCACTTCGGACTCATGAGCAAAATTATCCAACACATGATCTTGAATTGGCAGCGGTTATTCATGCTCTCAAGATCTGGAGACATCATCTTATGGGCGCTAAGTGTAACATTTACACTGACCATAAGAGCCTTAAATATATTTTCACTCAGGCTGATTTAAATATGAGGCAAAGGCGTTGGTTGGAGTTAATCAAGGATTATGACCTTGAGGTACATTATCATCCGGGCAAAGCTAATGTGGTTGCGGATGCACTTAGCCGCAAGTCACATTGTCACTGTTTGACCGTATCCACTTTTAATGACACTCTTTGCCATCAAATGCGGAGACTCAATCTGGAGATTATTCCCCAAGGTAGTTTAAACTTGATCTCCATTGAGTCTACTTTGCGAGAAAAGATCGTCATGTCGCAGCTACATGATGAGGGTGTCAAAATTATTAAATCCAAGCTATCCCAGGGAGAAGCTAAATATCGGTGTTTTCACACTGATCGTCAAGGAGTCCTATGGTTCAACGATCGACTTGTTGTGCCTAAGGATCATCAACTTCGTAAGCAAATCCTCGACGAAGCACATTTGTCCAAATCTCTATTCATCCTGGTAGCACCAAGATGTATCACGATCTTCGGCAACATTTTTGGTGGACCAGAATGAAGAGAGAAATTGCCAAATATGTGTCTGAGTGCGATACATGCCAGAGAGTCCAAAGCCAGTCATCTCAAGGCCGCTGGTACACTTCAGCCGTTACCCATACCGTCATGGAAATGGGAAGACATTAGCATGGATTCATTGTTGGTCTTCCCAACACATCTCAAAAACATGACTCCATATGGGTAATCATTGATAGACTCACAAAAACAGCTCATTTTCTTCCGGTGCATACCACTTACTCTGCTAAGAAGTATGCCGAAGTCTATCTGGAACAAATCGTTCGATTGCATGGGGTTCCGAAAACTATCATATCTGATCGTGGGCCCCAGTTTATTGCACGGTTTTGGGAGCAATTGCAATCAGCTCTAGGAACCAAATTGATTCGAAGTTCTGCATATCACCCCCAAACTGATGGGCAAACTGAGCGAGTTAACCAAATTCTTGAAGACATGCTTCGAGCTTGTATTATTCATTATGGTACAAGTTGGGACAAGTGTTCTTGGTCTAGCTGAATTTGCCTACAACAACAGTTACCAAGCTAGTCTTCAAAATGGCTCCTTTCGAAGCGTTATATGGTCGTAGATGCCGAACTCCTTTGAGTTGGTCAGAGACCGGTGAACGCAAAGTCTTCGGAGCAGACCTAGTTGTTGAAGCCGAAGATAAGATTAAGGTTATTCAATCTAATCTTAAAACCGCTCAGTCCAGACAAAAGAGTTATGCAGATAAGAGGAGAAAACCTCTGCAATTCCAGATAGGAGATTTTGTCTATCTCCGAGTATCACCTACCAAAGGCGTCCAACGTTTTGGCATAAAAGGGAAGTTAGCACCTAGGTATGTCGGACCCTTTGAAATTCTTGATGTTTGCGGCCCAGTGGCTTACAAACTTCGTCTTCCATCTCAATGGGCAGCTATTCACGATGTCTTTCACATCTCTCAACTCAAGAAGTGTGTCAAAGTACCCACAGAAATCGTTGAGACAAGTACCCTTGAGATAGAACCTGATTTGTCGTACATCGAACAACCTCTTCGAATTTTGGATACTAAGGAAAGATTCACCAGAAGAAGGGCAGTTAAGATGTACAAGATCTTATGGGATCATCACACCGAAGAAGAAGCGACTTGGGAGACTGAGTCCTATCTTCAACGGAATTTTCCAGACTTCCTGCAAGCCAATCCCCAAATCTAAATTATCCATTTCTGCTCAGCTTCGGAATCTCGGGACGAGATTCTTTTAAGGAGGGAAGGCTGTAATATCCAGGTAGTAGATAGTTAAATGTTAAGTTTGGATATAATATATGTAAGCAGAATATAGTATATACAACCTGTACAACGCAGTAAGGGTATATTTGTAAATTATGAATTTTATATGCAAGTGTGTGAAAATGTGCATAAGTGTAAAAATTTTAGTTGGCTATCAAAAAGAAAAAAAAAAGAGCAAAAGATAAGTAAACACTAAGGGAAATAGGCTTAATATGAGATTAAGGACCTTTATGTAATTATTATAAACATATCAGGATTTACATGTGAAATGGTAAAAGGTAAAAGTAAAACTCAGTTTTACCTAAGGACTAAAGTGTAAAAAGAGCTAGTCATGATTACTGCAGAAAGAATTACAAAAAGGACCCCAAACATTAGGGCATTTTGTTTTAATTAACACATAAAGGTTAAAATTTGAATTGTGTTCAAATTCTCCAAATAAAACTGTACCCTTTAAGATTTCAAACCCAAGCCTTAAAGCAAAGATGTAGAGTTTGAAAAACTCTACAACTTTCATGTTGAGCACTTTTCCATTTGACCTTTGTAGCAGTAGGAAAATTTTAGATTACAGAGGAGTCCCTGGAAATTTCAAAAATTGCAAATCAGTCCGGCTGACACCTGCTGCTTCTTCTTCCTCTGCCTGGCGCCGCTTTTCCTCTGCTCTGCGCCTGCCGTCGCCGCTCACCGTCGGCGTGGTTCCCCCGAGCACCACCTCCTGCTAAATTTATCTCCACGCGTCGCCCCTCGCTCTTTCCACTTCTGCTCCCCTTCCTTTCTGGCGTTCCCTGCGCTTGCCACGCGCACGACATCGCCGTTCGGCCGCCACCGAGCTGCTGCCGTGGCGAGTTCCAAGCAAGTACCCAATCCCTGTGTTTGCGGGCGCATTAGTACCACTAGGACCTCCTCGATCTATTCCTGCCATCAATTCGTCACTTCCTCGCTCCTATCCCCCAGAACGCCGTCGCCATTGCCTCTGTGACACCGGCGAGCTCGGCGCCACCGCGGGCCCGCTCCTGCAACCCTCCTCCGCCCGAACCACCACTCCGGGAAGCTGCCTCTTAGTCCCCTGAAGCTTTTGGACCAAACCCGTGCCACCTTACTTGCCCGGAGCGCCGCCGTCGAGCTTTGCCCCGCCGCCGGCCATCTGTTCTCCGCGGGCAAACTTCTACACGCCCCTAGAAGCCAAATTGAACCCCTCCCGAGGTAGCCCCCGATCCCCTCTCGCTAATCCCCCTCTTCTTCCCCACCATTGCGACCCGAGCATCCCGGATTTGGCCGGTCAAATGCCGCCGCCCCTCTTTGACTGCGGCCAGGGACTCCAATGGAGAAGACAGTAAAGTTCCAGGGGGTTTTGTGCTAAAGCTAAGGGCTGTTTTGTAAATCTTACTTGAGATCTTTGCTGTGAACTTTAAAAATGCATAGAAAACAGTAGAAAAATCAGAAAAATGTGAAATTGGTTGGGTTAGAAACCTTATAATAAGCTCTGTAACTTTTATTTTATCACCATGCCATGAAAGTACATAGTTTGTTCTGTATTTTAAATGCTAGTTAAAACATGCATTAATTAAATCTTGTGATCCATAGCTTTGTTGCTGTTAGTTTTTAGAGCATGTGTTGTAGGTAATGTAAGTAGCTTTGTGTAAATTTTTGAGACCTAGATCAGCTCTCTAGCTAGAGTAATTGGTTACTTTTGTTATAAGTTAGTAAAAGCTTGACAATTTAATTTCAGAAGTATCTATGCATATTTAGGGATGAAATTTTTACTATAGTCTGGTCTTTATGAGTGTGATATAACATAAAAATTTGAGAAGCAGAAACCTAATATAACTTAAGTTATAAGTTTTAAACTTAGATTGCAAGATAAGTCATAAATAATCATTGGAATGCATGAAAATTTATGGAACTTTTCTAGAATACTAGAATTAAGTAGTTTATGATGTTCTTAAATTGTGAACCCTAATTGTTGTATAAAAACCCTAGTTTTAGTATAAAATTCCAATTACAATTATATCTTGAAATTTTAATGTTAACCTTAATTAGTTTTGTGGCTTAAAACCTTTAGAGTAAAATTACAATAAAACCCACCCATGATAATTTTCATAAATATTAATTATTTATCTTAATTTAATATTTGGTTAATTAATTCAAGTTACCCATAATTAAGTAATAACCTAAAGTTAATTACAAAGTTTAACAATAAGATAAATAGGAATTACTAAGTATGTGTAATGTACTTAGGGTAATTAGATACACTACCTAATAAAAAATTAAATTGGATATTTAGGGTAACCCACCCCGGTTGCCTAACGAGACTAGTTAGTTTAATTAGTACTCGATAAATGACTGCCCAGTACGGGGTAGTTAGATTATCGTCGTAATGTAATTTTCTTTAAGTTGGATTGCAACTTTATTGTGAATTAAATATAAAATACATGTATTCCATAATCTATAACTCTGCATTTCATATAGACTCGACCACGCTCGCTGACGGGGATTATCAGCTGATCCCGGAACAAGAAGGAAATTATTCTGAAGACCCCGGGACTCTTATTGTGGATTTCTCTGAAGCCCCGAACCAAGGTTCGGAAGAAACTAGTTTGACTAACCCCAACCCCACCAGCGAAGGCAAGCCCCGGACATAACCCCTACTTTATTACACTGCAACCTATACTATTTATGTATATCTTTATGCATTAAGTTCTTAGGAGTTGTTTGTAAACCTTAGTTGCATAATTCTAGGAACCTATGTATTGAACACTAGAAGTTGAGTCCGAATAGCTGCTCTGCTTATAGGACCGGTAGAAGTCGAGTGATTTCCTGTCACTCGCGCGATATATAGGAGTTGTAATGTTTACATTCCTGTTATCACTATAAGGATGACGGACGGGAGTTTTATGAGGTATCATGGTCAAGATGATACCCCGTCTGTTTTGATGAATTTGATAAGGTCGCAGTGTGTGGTAGCGGTGGTTAAGCATTTGAAAGTACTAGCCACATGCCGTGAAATATGGTAAGCGGTAAGCTTAGTAACCGATCGGCCCGAGGAGTGGACATACCCCCCCACCACATGTATTTGCTTCTTTTGGTTACTTTGTTCGACGTGCAGGCACATGTGTTGCTGGGCAACTAGGAGTACGGGTTTTGTAGTCGCGCTACAGACGTACGTCCTACACTTTTGTAGTGTGTATGACCTGCAGTCGCTTGTGGTGGCACTGATCCACGAGTCGGAATGAAAGGCAAACGGTTGCTTCGGAACTACCCTGTGGTGTTCCAAGCGTGTGAGTTAGGTTTACCTTGCAAGGGTTGAATCTCGATTCAGAATCGTCCGCCTCTCACGATGTATGAGACTGCTTATCCCCTTTATCACATAGAGTAACAAGAGTAATCATGTGATTATTAAAGATGATGTTTGAGAAAAGATTCTACCATGTTTGGATAGTTGTAGGTGCTTACTTAGAATGGTTAATTCAACTAGAACTTGAAAGCTAAAAATTGAAAATAAGGATCTACTCTTTGTTGCTTTTCAGCTGAAAACCCTACCCAAAGCTAAAAGCCAGCATGAGTCTAGTTATGGGCTAAGATATACCCAATTCCGGGTAAGTCTTGCTGAGTATTAGTATACTCAGACTTGCTTCCATTTATTTCCTCCAGGTAATCCTTCTGAGGAGCCCGCGTTCATTACACCGTGGCCTTACCCTTTGCCTGATGGTTGGTCCGTGGAATGGGATCCGTCCCCGGCCAACACAGACCCCGCCGAGTGATATTATGCCAGGGCTAGCATAATATCTGTAATGACGCCATGTATAATAACTCCGCTTTTCAAATTCCGCTGCTTTAATCAGAAACTCGAACTTGTGATGTAATAAACTCTCTTCTGTAAGAACAAATGTTATTTTGTATATTTTTGTAATATAACTGCCTGTGGTGTAAATTATTTTTGGCATTGTATCTCTGGACTCACCTTCGTGTGAGGTACCTTGTTAGATCCTGCGTTCGGTGGTTCATCGGGACGTTACCCGACAGACCAATAGTTTTATACCGTTTGAAGTGCGAGGTAGCCCTGCATTAAGGACTCGCGCACTTGAGCCGGTATAATTCAGGTTGGTTCTGCCACAGCTGGTATCAGAGCTAACAAGAGTACTCTGGAGATATAATTAGCCTTAAAAAGTAATTTTTAGTATAAAAATTGATTAATCAAGTATTTGCGAACTACGGTGGTTCGTTAAGGATTATGTATAGTACGTAAGCCCTAGGGTAATGTTATTAGGGGAATTACAGGTGGCTGTAATATATATATATAATTCTGACTTCCAGCATTACTTTTCTGTTGAAACTTAAATTTATGCACAACCCAACCTTACTTTCTGTAACGACATCTTCGATCGGGAGGTAAGAAGGTAAGAATCCTCAGCCAACTGAGGGAGCTTGGCCTTCCTGTCGGTGATGCGAACCGAACGCTGATTCTCAAGCAGTGGCCTACTTGAGATGCTGCCAATGTACCAACCTCGGTTGACTACATTGGGAGTATATGGTTCGGCGCAGGGTATGGCGATCGCTGTTCATACCCCCGCATTTTTGCGGTATCCCCGTGAATACGTTATTCAATAACGTATGTTAACGTTGTCTGTACGGCGGTAATTGTACAGATACTGTTTCTATAGTGAGCAGTAATGAATGGGGATGCTTTCATGACATGCTGGCATGAAAGGTTCATTGGATATATATGCATTGTGGTTTTCTGCAGGTACACTAACCACGATTTCGAAACTAGGACGGATAGGGCTTATCGACTAGTTAATAGTGAGAGACGTATTTATATTGTGCCACCGTAACTAACCACGAAAGACCAAGATTACTTGGCAGTTAATTTTTGTTTGTGAGATCGGTTAGTACGTGCATGCATAATCCATTAATCAACTAAATTGAATGCTTGTTTAATGCTTCCTAAAGAAAATGGGCAACATGTTGGTTTTTCTTAGTTGGGTAAGTAAGAATCTTAGTTGGGTATCTTAGGCATCCATCTGATTTCCAGCCTTTGCTGTTATCAGAATCAGCTATCTTAATCCAATTTTTCCTTGTAAATTTTCTCAACAGGGTAAAAATATCTTACCATTTGCATTGTTGTCGCAGATGGCTGCTCCTGCTAATACCTTTTGGGATCAGGAGGGGCACTTTCACACCAATGGTTTACATTGGGAGGGATTTCCTCGTCTTTTGTGGGAATCCTTGAGTATGTTTCATTATACAGAGCCTTCTCTGTATGATGGGGTAGAGTATCTTGAAGAAGGAGTTTCCCGCTGCAGGGTTAAGATGATAATTCCTCAACACCCTTTCCGCTCCTTATGGCCTCCCATAGAAGTAGAAGTGGTTGGATATCGTCTAGTGGATACTCTTGAAACTGCTGCTTTAGAAGGTATCAAACTCTTCTGCAATCAACATCCGATTGAAGTTGCTGCATATCCTATTGGGTTATTTCCTACCATAGACCCGGGTAATTCGGACTGGGATTTTCGGACAGACCATCATGGTCATCTGCTAGGAGATCTGGCTGAAGAAACCGTCCGTATGGTTACCAGGTTCATGGGTGTGCAATATCGTTATCAAATGCTACTGCGTCATGGGGTGAGTCAGATAACTGGTGTGGCTCAAAGCCACTATCGGAACGCTGATCATCAAGTAACCCAAATAGAAGAATTACAAGCTTTGGTGACTCAGAAGGATGAAATTATTGCAGCAAGAGATGAGACAATCCTCCATCGTGAAGATCAGATCAATGAGAGTGATCATACTATCACTCAGCGTGACACTGTTATTGAGTTTCTACAGGCACAAAATTCATGATCTGATACTTGTGGCTGATGATGCCCAAGCTCACATTGAGGAATTGCAGCAGCAACCGATACTTCCCGCTATACCCATAGTACCTGAAGAAGAAGAAGAAGACCCCGAGGAGATTGAGGGTATCTCTGAAATTGATTCTGAGCATGGGGATCCTGTTCTTAGTCCCCATCATTCTCTTTCTGGTAGTCAGTCTTCTGTAGGAAATTTCGACGATTTTTAGTAAAATCGTCAACTTTCGAGATGTAATCTAAGGGAATGTAATAGTTTAAGTAGTCAAACTTCACGCCATTTGATGTAACATAGATGGCCTATGTAGTAAACTTTCGACATGCGATATGAGAACTATCTGAGTTAGCAATGTAATATAATTTCCGGTTTCATCATCTTGTTCATTATCTTTAAATTTTGAGATGAGATGATTTGCGGAATATATGCATTGATATTGTCTTCTGAAATTGGGAGTAAGGATATATGGTTAATAATGGACATCTCCTCTATTTCAGATGGTTGGAGCTACACGAGGAACCCCGGAGGGTTTCCGGGCTGATCAGGCCAGCGGTTCTCAGCAACCGCCACCACCTCCTCCCAACCTTGCCGAAGTCATGGCTCGGCAAACGGAATTACTTAATATGTTGGTTCAAGCCCAACTGAATCAGCAGCAACAATTCCGAGGAGGCCGGGATGATCGTAATTCTCCTGTGGCTAGCTACCAGGATTTCCTCAGTACTCAACCGCCTTTCTTCAGTAAGGCCGAGGAACCATTGGATGCCGATGCCTGGCTCCACATCATTGAGTCGAAGTTCGCTCTCCTGACCATACCATGTGCGGATTCTAGCAAGGCTTCTTTTGCTGCTCAACAACTTCGTGGTGCTGCTAGAATCTGGTGGGACAATTTTTATGCCATGCAACCTGCAGGGCATGTCATCACATGGGATGAATTTCGGGTTGCCTTCCGAGCGCATTATATACCCGCAGGATTATTGGAGCGAAAACTTAACGAGTTCCTGGCTCTTACACAAGGTGCCAACACAGTTCTGCAATATGCACAGAATTTCAATCATCTGTGCCAGTATGCCGGGTATCACGCCGATAATGATACCAAGAAACAAGATCGTTTTCGCCGAGGCCTGAACACCAAACTCAAGGAACGCCTGAACCTTGTGAAGGCAAATACTTTCAGTGAGTTGGTTAACATGGCCTTAACTCAAGAAGATTGCATTGTGGCGCATTCTGCCAAGAAGAAGCGGAAGAATCCTGCTGGACCCTCGAGTACTCAACCACCGAGGTATCGGGTTGTTCCCAATACGCCGCCCAGAGCACCACAATGCAATGCTCCTACGGGAAGATTGGTTTTTAGGCCGCCTCAGCAGCAAGGAAGGTTTAGACCTCCTGTGCCCCCACCACAAGCACAACAATCTGGCCAACGGCCAAATGTTCCGCAAGTGCCACAGAAGGGCAACAACTATCGCTGCTACAATTGCGGAAGTGCGGATCATCTTATCCGAGATTGTCCGCGGCCTAAGAAATCTAATCAAGGGCAGAGCTCCACCCAGGGAAACCAGAATAAGGGAAAGAAGCCGGTGATGCAAGTCCGACAAGGACGAATTAACTTCACCACTCTTGCAGAACTTCCAGATGGAGCTCCTGTAATGTCGGGTACATTTTCTATTCACCACCAACCAGTTGTTACTTTATTTGACTCTGGGGCAACACATAGTTTTATTAGTAACAACTGTGGAACCCGACTAGGACTTGAAACTTGTCCTATCCAAGGGTCATATATGATCACTACCCCTGGAGGAAATACTACTTCCAACCGAATAAGTAGATATGTGCCGATTCAGCTTGGTAGTATAGAAATAAAAACTCATTTGGTGTTAATAAGTTTGGAGGGTATCGATATTATACTTGGGACAGACTGGATGACTCAACATCAAGTCCGGTTAAATATCTGTTCCCGGGTGGTTGAAATCAATTCACCATACTATGGGAGTACCACTCTTTATCTGCCCCAGCCAGAGTGTCTGCACCCCTGCACATATGCTATCACCGATATCAAAGTTAAGGATATTCCGATAGTATGTGAATTTCCAGATGTCTTTCCAGACGATTTGCCTGGAATGCCACCAGATAGAGACATCGAGTTCGTTATTGAACTCCAACCTGGCACTGCTCCAATTTCAAAAAGGGCGTATCGTATGCCTCCAAACGAATTGGCAGAACTGAAAATTCAGTTGCAAGATCTTCTTGATAAGGGTTATATCCGCCCCAGTGCTTCACCTTGGGGTTGTTCTGCTCTCTTTGTCAAGAAGAAAGATGATAGTCTTAGACTATGTGTTGACTACCGTCCACTCAATGCGGTTACCATTAAAAATAAGTATCCTCTTCCCCGCATTGATATCTTGTTTGATCAACTAGCTGGAGCAAGAGTCTTTTCTAAGATTGATTTAGGCTCTGGTTATCATCAAATCAAGATCAGGCCTAGTGACATTCCAAAAATGGCCTTCTCAACCAGATATGGGCTTTATGAATATCTGGTCATGTCATTTGGACTTACAAATGCACCGGCATATTTCATGTATCTCATGAATTCCGTATTTATGCCGGAGCTCGATAAATTCGTCGTGGTCTTCATCGATGATATTCTGATCTACTCCAGAACCAAAGAAGACCATGCTAACCATTTGCGTGTCGTTCTTCAACGATTACGGGATCATCGCCTCTATGCCAAATTTTCAAAATGTGAATTCTGGCTGGATAGTGTGAAATTTTTGGGACATACTATCTCCAGTCAAGGCATATCGGTTGATCCAACCAAAGTTCAAGAAGTTATGGACTGGAATCCTCCCACTTCAGTCCATCAAATACGAAGTTTCCTTGGATTGGCAGGATACTATCACCGATTCATTCCAGACTTCTCCAAGATAGCTAAACCCATGACTGAGCTACTCAAGAAAGAAGTTAAGTTCCGTTGGGACGAGAAGTGTGAGGAAGCATTTCACACTTTAAGAAAACTTCTGACGACTGCTCCAGTACTAGCTCAGCCAGATAGTAACCAGCCTTTTGATGTCTACTGTGACGCTTCTGGAATTGGCCTTGGTTGTGTTCTTATGCAAAACAACCGGGTTATTGCTTATGCATCCCGAGCACTTCGGACTCATGAGCAAAATTATCCAACACATGATCTTGAATTGGCAGCGGTTATTCATGCTCTCAAGATCTGGAGACATCATCTTATGGGCGCTAAGTGTAACATTTACACTGACCATAAGAGCCTTAAATATATTTTCACTCAGGCTGATTTAAATATGAGGCAAAGGCGTTGGTTGGAGTTAATCAAGGATTATGACCTTGAGGTACATTATCATCCGGGCAAAGCTAATGTGGTTGCGGATGCACTTAGCCGCAAGTCACATTGTCACTGTTTGACCGTATCCACTTTTAATGACACTCTTTGCCATCAAATGCGGAGACTCAATCTGGAGATTATTCCCCAAGGTAGTTTAAACTTGATCTCCATTGAGTCTACTTTGCGAGAAAAGATCGTCATGTCGCAGCTACATGATGAGGGTGTCAAAATTATTAAATCCAAGCTATCCCAGGGAGAAGCTAAATATCGGTGTTTTCACACTGATCGTCAAGGAGTCCTATGGTTCAACGATCGACTTGTTGTGCCTAAGGATCATCAACTTCGTAAGCAAATCCTCGACGAAGCACATTTGTCCAAATTCTCTATTCATCCTGGTAGCACCAAGATGTATCACGATCTTCGGCAACATTTTTGGTGGACCAGAATGAAGAGAGAAATTGCCAAATATGTGTCTGAGTGCGATACATGCCAGAGAGTCAAAGCCAGTCATCTCAAGGCCGCTGGTACACTTCAGCCGTTACCCATACCGTCATGGAAATGGGAAGACATTAGCATGGATTTCATTGTTGGTCTTCCCAACACATCTCAAAAACATGACTCCATATGGGTAATCATTGATAGACTCACAAAAACAGCTCATTTTCTTCCGGTGCATACCACTTACTCTGCTAAGAAGTATGCCGAAGTCTATCTGGAACAAATCGTTCGATTGCATGGGGTTCCGAAAACTATCATATCTGATCGTGGGCCCCAGTTTATTGCACGGTTTTGGGAGCAATTGCAATCAGCTCTAGGAACCAAATTGATTCGAAGTTCTGCATATCACCCCCAAACTGATGGGCAAACTGAGCGAGTTAACCAAATTCTTGAAGACATGCTTCGAGCTTGTATTATTCATTATGGTACAAGTTGGGACAAGTGTCTTGGTCTAGCTGAATTTGCCTACAACAACAGTTACCAAGCTAGTCTTCAAATGGCTCCTTTCGAAGCGTTATATGGTCGTAGATGCCGAACTCCTTTGAGTTGGTCAGAGACCGGTGAACGCAAAGTCTTCGGAGCAGACCTAGTTGTTGAAGCCGAAGATAAGATTAAGGTTATTCAATCTAATCTTAAAACCGCTCAGTCCAGACAAAAGAGTTATGCAGATAAGAGGAGAAAACCTCTGCAATTCCAGATAGGAGATTTTGTCTATCTCCGAGTATCACCTACCAAAGGCGTCCAACGTTTTGGCATAAAAGGGAAGTTAGCACCTAGGTATGTCGGACCCTTTGAAATTCTTGATGTTTGCGGCCCAGTGGCTTACAAACTTCGTCTTCCATCTCAATGGGCAGCTATTCACGATGTCTTTCACATCTCTCAACTCAAGAAGTGTGTCAAAGTACCCACAGAAATCGTTGAGACAAGTACCCTTGAGATAGAACCTGATTTGTCGTACATCGAACAACCTCTTCGAATTTTGGATACTAAGGAAAGATTCACCAGAAGAAGGGCAGTTAAGATGTACAAGATCTTATGGGATCATCACACCGAAGAAGAAGCGACTTGGGAGACTGAGTCCTATCTTCAACGGAATTTTCCAGACTTCCTGCAAGCCAATCCCCAAATCTAAATTATCCATTTCTGCTCAGCTTCGGAATCTCGGGACGAGATTCTTTTAAGGAGGGAAGGCTGTAATATCCAGGTAGTAGATAGTTAAATGTTAAGTTTGGATATAATATATGTAAGCAGAATATAGTATATACAACCTGTACAACGCAGTAAGGGTATATTTGTAAATTATGAATTTTATATGCAAGTGTGTGAAAATGTGCATAAGTGTAAAAATTTTAGTTGGCTATCAAAAAGAAAAAAAAAAGAGCAAAAGATAAGTAAACACTAAGGGAAATAGGCTTAATATGAGATTAAGGACCTTTATGTAATTATTATAAACATATCAGGATTTACATGTGAAATGGTAAAAGGTAAAAGTAAAACTCAGTTTTACCTAAGGACTAAAGTGTAAAAAGAGCTAGTCATGATTACTGCAGAAAGAATTACAAAAAGGACCCCAAACATTAGGGCATTTTGTTTTAATTAACACATAAAGGTTAAAATTTGAATTGTGTTCAAATTCTCCAAATAAAACTGTACCCTTTAAGATTTCAAACCCAAGCCTTAAAGCAAAGATGTAGAGTTTGAAAAACTCTACAACTTTCATGTTGAGCACTTTTCCATTTGACCTTTGTAGCAGTAGGAAAATTTTAGATTACAGAGGAGTCCCTGGAAATTTCAAAAATTGCAAATCAGTCCGGCTGACACCTGCTGCTTCTTCTTCCTCTGCCTGGCGCCGCTTTTCCTCTGCTCTGCGCCTGCCGTCGCCGCTCACCGTCGGCGTGGTTCCCCCGAGCACCACCTCCTGCTAAATTTATCTCCACGCGTCGCCCCTCGCTCTTTCCACTTCTGCTCCCCTTCCTTTCTGGCGTTCCCTGCGCTTGCCACGCGCACGACGTCGCCGTTCGGCCGCCACCGAGCTGCCGCCGTGGCGAGCTCCAAGCAAGTACCCAATCCCTGTGTTTGCGGGCGCATTAGTACCACTAGGACCTCCTCGACCTATTCCTGCCATCAATTCGTCACTTCCTCGCTCCTATCCCCCAGAACGCCGTCGCCATTGCCTCTGTGACACCGGCGAGCTCGGCGCCACCGCGGGCCCGCTCCTGCAACCCTCCTCCGCCCGAACCACCACTCCGGGAAGCTGCCTCTTAGTCCCCTGAAGCTTTTGGACCAAACCCGTGCCACCTTACTTGCCCGGAGCGCCGCCGTCGAGCTTTGCCCCGCCGCCGGCCATCTGTTCTCCGCGGGCAAACTTCTACACGCCCCTAGAAGCCAAATTGAACCCCTCCCGAGGTAGCCCCCGATCCCCTCTCGCTAATCCCCCTCTTCTTCCCCACCATTGCGACCCGAGCATCCCGGATTTGGCCGGTCAAATGCCGCCGCCCCTCTTTGACTGCGGCCAGGGACTCCAATGGAGAAGACAGTAAAGTTCCAGGGGGTTTTGTGCTAAAGCTAAGGGCTGTTTTGTAAATCTTACTTGAGATCTTTGCTGTGAACTTTAAAAATGCATAGAAAACAGTAGAAAAATCAGAAAAATGTGAAATTGGTTGGGTTAGAAACCTTATAATAAGCTCTGTAACTTTTATTTTATCACCATGCCATGAAAGTACATAGTTTGTTCTGTATTTTAAATGCTAGTTAAAACATGCATTAATTAAATCTTGTGATCCATAGCTTTGTTGCTGTTAGTTTTTAGAGCATGTGTTGTAGGTAATGTAAGTAGCTTTGTGTAAATTTTTGAGACCTAGATCAGCTCTCTAGCTAGAGTAATTGGTTACTTTTGTTATAAGTTAGTAAAAGCTTGACAATTTAATTTCAGAAGTATCTATGCATATTTAGGGATGAAATTTTTACTATAGTCTGGTCTTTATGAGTGTGATATAACATAAAAATTTGAGAAGCAGAAACCTAATATAACTTAAGTTATAAGTTTTAAACTTAGATTGCAAGATAAGTCATAAATAATCATTGGAATGCATGAAAATTTATGGAACTTTTCTAGAATACTAGAATTAAGTAGTTTATGATGTTCTTAAATTGTGAACCCTAATTGTTGTATAAAAACCCTAGTTTTAGTATAAAATTCCAATTACAATTATATCTTGAAATTTTAATGTTAACCTTAATTAGTTTTGTGGCTTAAAACCTTTAGAGTAAAATTACAATAAAACCCACCCATGATAATTTTCATAAATATTAATTATTTATCTTAATTTAATATTTGGTTAATTAATTCAAGTTACCCATAATTAAGTAATAACCTAAAGTTAATTACAAAGTTTAACAATAAGATAAATAGGAATTACTAAGTATGTGTAATGTACTTAGGGTAATTAGATACACTACCTAATAAAAAATTAAATTGGATATTTAGGGTAACCCACCCCGGTTGCCTAACGAGACTAGTTAGTTTAATTAGTACTCGATAAATGACTGCCCAGTACGGGGTAGTTAGATTATCGTCGTAATGTAATTTTCTTTAAGTTGGATTGCAACTTTATTGTGAATTAAATATAAAATACATGTATTCCATAATCTATAACTCTGCATTTCATATAGACTCGACCACGCTCGCTGACGGGGATTATCAGCTGATCCCGGAACAAGAAGGAAATTATTCTGAAGACCCCGGGACTCTTATTGTGGATTTCTCTGAAGCCCCGAACCAAGGTTCGGAAGAAACTAGTTTGACTAACCCCAACCCCACCAGCGAAGGCAAGCCCCGGACATAACCCCTACTTTATTACACTGCAACCTATACTATTTATGTATATCTTTATGCATTAAGTTCTTAGGAGTTGTTTGTAAACCTTAGTTGCATAATTCTAGGAACCTATGTATTGAACACTAGAAGTTGAGTCCGAATAGCTGCTCTGCTTATAGGACCGGTAGAAGTCGAGTGATTTCCTGTCACTCGCGCGATATATAGGAGTTGTAATGTTTACATTCCTGTTATCACTATAAGGATGACGGACGGGAGTTTTATGAGGTATCATGGTCAAGATGATACCCCGTCTGTTTTGATGAATTTGATAAGGTCGCAGTGTGTGGTAGCGGTGGTTAAGCATTTGAAAGTACTAGCCACATGCCGTGAAATATGGTAAGCGGTAAGCTTAGTAACCGATCGGCCCGAGGAGTGGACATACCCCCCACCACATGTATTTGCTTCTTTTGGTTACTTTGTTCGACGTGCAGGCACATGTGTTGCTGGGCAACCAGGAGTACGGGTTTTGTAGTCGCGCTACAGACGTACGTCCTACACTTTTGTAGTGTGTATGACCTGCAGTCGCTTGTGGTGGCACTGATCCACGAGTCGGAATGAAAGGCAAACGGTTGCTTCGGAACTACCCTGTGGTGTTCCAAGCGTGTGAGTTAGGTTTACCTTGCAAGGGTTGAATCTCGATTCAGAATCGTCCGCCTCTCACGATGTATGAGACTGCTTATCCCCTTTATCACATAGAGTAACAAGAGTAATCATGTGATTATTAAAGATGATGTTTGAGAAAAGATTCTACCATGTTTGGATAGTTGTAGGTGCTTACTTAGAATGGTTAATTCAACTAGAACTTGAAAGCTAAAAATTGAAAATAAGGATCTACTCTTTGTTGCTTTTCAGCTGAAAACCCTACCCAAAGCTAAAAGCCAGCATGAGTCTAGTTATGGGCTAAGATATACCCAATTCCGGGTAAGTCTTGCTGAGTATTAGTATACTCAGACTTGCTTCCATTTATTTCCTCCAGGTAATCCTTCTGAGGAGCCCGCGTTCATTACACCGTGGCCTTACCCTTTGCCTGATGGTTGGTCCGTGGAATGGGATCCGTCCCCGGCCAACACAGACCCCGCCGAGTGATATTATGCCAGGGCTAGCATAATATCTGTAATGACGCCATGTATAATAACTCCGCTTTTCAAATTCCGCTGCTTTAATCAGAAACTCGAACTTGTGATGTAATAAACTCTCTTCTGTAAGAACAAATGTTATTTTGTATATTTTTGTAATATAACTGCCTGTGGTGTAAATTATTTTTGGCATTGTATCTCTGGACTCACCTTCGTGTGAGGTACCTTGTTAGATCCTGCGTTCGGTGGTTCATCGGGACGTTACCCGACAGACCAATAGTTTTATACCGTTTGAAGTGCGAGGTAGCCCTGCATTAAGGACTCGCGCACTTGAGCCGGTATAATTCAGGTTGGTTCTGCCACACACTCCACGGACCAGCCAAAAGGAATGGACGTTGGCCACACAAGGTTGTCCGTGGGATTCTCAAAGGTTATACCTGAAACAGACATTAGCAAGGCTGAGTATTCTAATACTCAGCAAGGCTTACCCGGGGCCGGGTATACTTAGCCCGTAACTAGACCCATGCAGGCTTTGTAAGGCTCTGGGTTTATTTTCAGCTGAAAAGTAACAAAGAGTATGTACTATTTTCAAGTTTTAGCTTTCATCTTCTAGTTGAGTAATTATTCTAGATTAGCACCTACACTAAGCAAGCAAGGTAGTGATTATCATTCAACAAGATTATCTATCATTAGTTCCACTTCTTACTCAATGTGGCAGAAGGGATAAGCAGTCTCAATCCTCGTGAGAGGCGGACGATTCGAATCGAATTTAACCTTGCAAGGTAAACCTAACACACACGCTTGGAATACCGACAGGGTGTTCCAAGCAACCGTTTCCCTCATATTCCGGGTTATGGATCGGGGCCACCACAAGCGACTGCAGGACCGTACGCACACCCAATGTGTACAGGACATACGTCTGTAGCGCGACTACAAAACCCGTATTCCTGTCTGCCTTGCAGAACGTACTCCCACACGTCGGTGCGTGTAAACATAAAATAAAAGTCGAGTGGTGGGAGCGCGTCCATTTGCCGGGCCAATCGGGTACTAGGCTTACCGCTTACCATATTTCGCGGTATGTGGCTAGTACTTTCAAAAACTTAGCCACCACTTCCACACATTTCGACCTTAAAGCTTTTATCAAAACCGACAGGGTAAACTTCCAGGTCATGATACAACATATGACCCTGTCCGTCATCCTTATAGTGGTTGCAGGAATGTAAACATGCAACTCCTATATCGTGCGAGTGACAGGAAATCACTCGACTTCTACCGGTCCTATTAGCGGAGCAACTATCCGATAAGGACTCGGGAGCATTACATTGGGTTCCTAGAATTCATGCATCTAGGGTTTCACCTCAATTCCTAGACTTAATGCAAGATATAATATAGATAGACATAGATTGCAGTGTAAATAAAGTAATGGGATATGTCCGGGGCTTGCCTTCTAGAGTAGGGTTGAGGGCAGGAGTGTCAGAGATTTCCGAACTCGGGTTCGGAGCTTCAGTTAGTTCCTCGACGACTTGTGCTGGATCTTCGGAAAAGCCTTGGTCTTGTCCTGGCACCAATTCGTAGTCCCCGTCGTCAAGTGTCGTTGATTCTATATGAGATGCAATAAAATAAATAAGGTAAAATTTAAATTTGATTTCACATTTCAAATGTTGTAACTCACCCAATTAACACAAACATGCATAAAATAAAGAGGTTTTAGATTTAAAACACTATGTATAAAGATATGGTATAGTTTATTGCAATAAGAACTAAACATTTAATTTAAATTTGAAATGAACTAAAATTTGAATTCAAAACTTTTAATTAAAAGATTATAGAAATTTGATTGTATATTAGACATTATAAAATATCACACTAGTGAATGATAAAAGATTCCAATTAGAGAAAAGTTATATATTGGGTTTATTTCAAATTTGAAAGTTCCAAAATAAAAGAGGTTAAGTTTAAATCAAGGTTAAGTTTGTAACTTGCACAAAGTTATTTAGAGTTCATAGAACATTCATGCCAAATTTCATAAGTAACCAAACATGGAATGACAAGGTTAAGTGTTCATTACCCCTTAAACTTAGATTTAAAATACAGATAGAAATATTTTGTTTCAAACTGAGCTCTATTAACAAAAGTCATAGAGTTTGAAATCTATTTTCTAACAAAACTGGTTTTGCTATTTTTGAATTTTTCTATGAATTACTACGAATTTTACAAGACAGAGAAAGCTCTCACATGAAATAACAGTTATCCTTTACAGAACAGCCCTTAACATTTAGCGGAAAACCCCCTGGAAGAAAAACCTTCCAAGCAATTGGGTCCAGGCCATGGCCGGCGGTGGGGGAGGTACGAGTCCGGCCAAATTCGGCCGTAGGGGTCGCCGGCGGTGAGGGGAAAAGAGAGGGGGAGCATGAGGAGGTCCTGCGCTACCTGTGGGTAGTCTCGGGGAGGCTTGGGATGGCCGGAGGCGAGCTGCCCGCGGAGGGCCGGACCGGCGGCCGGAGGCGCACGGCGGCGGGGTGATTCCGGCGGGCGAGGAAGGAAGCGGCTGGGCTGGAGAGCTGCGGTGGGGCACGGGGAAGCTACTGGTGTAGTCGGTTTGGGAAGGAACTGAGCGGAGGGGCGAGTCCCACGGTGACCGGAGCTGGCGGCGCTAATGGGGCGGCGGCGAGGTCTGTGCACGCGCGCGGGGAGGGTCCGGGGCGTCTTTTTATAGGCAATTGGAGAGGCAAAAGGGGGCACGGTAAGCTGAGCTCGGGTTTGGGGATGCTAGCGGGGAGGATGGACCTCGGATGCACGGCGGCGGCAGGGAACACTGGTGGCGGTGCGGCAGTGCCGCAGGCGCCGTGGCGCGCCGGCAGTGCGCCAGCAGGGGGGGGATGGAGCGGTGGCCGAGCAGAGGGGCGACGCGTGGATGGGGAAGAGCAGGGGGGTGGCCGGCGGTGACCAGGGGCGGCGCATTACGCCGGCGGCAGAAGAACCAGGGGAGGCAGAGCAGGGGGAGCAGAGGCGCCTGAGGAAGAAAGGGGATGAACTGATTTGTGGACTGATCTGTAAATTTAGAGAAAGGCAGGGACCTTACTGTAAAGGACTTGCAACTTTTAAACCAATGCTCAAATGAAGATGGTCCAAAAAGCAAAAGTGCATGGTTTTTCAAACTCTACAACTTCTCTTTAAGGTTCATCTCCATAAGTAAAGTTACTTTTACACATATACCCTATGGTAATTTCATATATATTTTTGAAATTTAACCACAGATATCACTTTTGCAAACTAACCCTTATGCTTTTTAAACCCTTACCCCATCTCCATCCATTTTGCATAAAAGGGCCTTTAGTTAATATTAATTACATAAACATCCCTTCTTCCATAGCATTGCATACATAAAATACGCATTTACCACACTTAAAACATACAAGCATACCAAAACTCTAATGTGTGACCAAGCTAATTACCTGAGTGTCACAGAGCGCCCCTAGGCGCCATCCTACGCCGTGGCTCGCCTGGAGCCCGAGCCGGGTGGAGGAGAGGGTAGACGAGAGAGAGAAGAGATAGGTGCTGCCGATGGGGGAAATAAAAAGAAGGGAGACGCCAGGATAAGGTAGAGGAGAGAAGAAAGACTGATGGAATTCCCTAAGGGCTTATACGTAAAATCAGAGAACTGCAGGGACCTGTTTGTAAAGAAAAATTTCCCATTGATTTAAAACCCGAATGAAGAAATGCCCAAAATGAAAGTTGGAGAGTTTTTCAAACTCTACAACATTGCTTTAGGGCTCAAGTTCAAAAACTTAAAACTTATATTTTTACACGTGAATTTTTGAACAAAAGTTGGATTTGAATTACTTTTGTCCTAAAGATTGGAATTTTATAAAATTCAGGACCTAAATGCAAGCATTTATGACACGTCATGATGACGGGATAGACTCGTCATAATGATTGGATAGACATGTCATGATGACTTGCACTTTTTACACTTTAGTCCTGAGTAAATTTTGAAAGTTACTTTTGTTAATCAAATACTTGCATAAAAGGACTTATACTTTTATAAAATTACATAAACACCCTTATTTTTACCATTTTACCCAAAGTTTTTACACACTTCAACACACACATTTCAAATTAAACTTTTGAACAAATATATATTTTTTTACAAGACATAAAGCAAGAAAAACATATTTCACTTATTTTGAAATTACCCTAATCCAAATACATTTTACAAAAACAACCCTAGGTTTTTCTGTAATTACAAAAATACCCTTTTTACTTGCACTTTAAATTTTCAAAAGCTTCACATAAGCACACATGAGCTTTATACAAACAAACACATATTTCACACGAACAAAATATATGTCTAGCATTACAAGTACACGAACTGTCACAGCCTTCCCCCCTAAAAAGAATCTCGTCCCGAGATACGGACGAAAGACTCTTAATGGGAGAGAAGCAAATTATTCATCAAAAGTAACAGGAAACAATCACACCAGAGAAGGTTGATGTTGATGGTAAAAGCCGTTGAAGTATGACGAGATGAGTATAACGAAAGCATGGATAGATTGTATATGGATGAGTTTGACGAGGGAAGAGAGAGAAAGGCGATCAAGTTCTCATAGAATTGAGATCACAATCATGAGGATGATAATGTCGGCGACATTCATCACAAAACTTATGGATAGCAAGCGAGAATAGTATGAGAGATTGATATGTGATGTGTGAGACATTCCTACTCAGAGTTTATTATCTGAACGATTCGGATGTTGTTGATTGCAAAACATGCCTATTTATACCGATGCAACCAAGGGATAATAATAAAATACTTCAACTTAGAGTGCAATGCTTGTTATATAACCATGAATGTGATGCACTATTGAGATGTACGATTGCAATGATGGTGCAACATGAGGATGAGGGATCCCATGCACGACTAAGATGATGCATATGACACAATGTAATTACCATGATGTTAACCAAATGATGCATATACTATGATGCAAGGATGATGATACTTGCAATGTATGCACGTATGAAATGCATGAAGTATGATGCATACCCTCATGAGTTGATGATGCATATGACTCGCACTCTACAACCATTTTCTCGTAACTAACACCTGGGTAGTTCTATATCCTTAAGCGAGGATCAAAAGTTAGGACACTAGTAAGGTTGCATAGACAGAGATTGCAGTGGGGTTACGTCACATATACCTAGTCACCAGTGCGCTCCTAATGGCTCAATCATATGACTGCAGTGCACATGAGGCCTTAAGTTCCGACACGGCATCATGGTCATGTGATTAAACACCACCACAAAAGAGGAATAACAACCCTGTAGTGTCAACAGCAACAAGATAGACTTAGGAACCCAAAGACAACCCAAAGTTGTACTGGGTGCACACTCGTTAGTCAGTCTACGGATTTTTGATGATAATGCAACACCATGCATTGATTAAAGATGGTATATGTTATGATGCATGACTTTTACCATAAATCTTTTTATTTTACTCAAAATCATCTGAGCAAAAATTTGAAGGTGCAACCTTCAGATGTTGCAACTGGAATAGCCAACAATAATAGGTACAACATCAAAAAGGGATAGATGAATCACTGAATGATGGATTGAAGGGTTTGCTGATGATTATCAAAGTTTAACCATCAAAGGAAAAGCTCAGTGTTTCTGCTGAAATAGATTCAAAGCAAAATCAAGGATTTGATTTGGCTGTCAAGCTAAGATCGGTGATAGGGTTCAAACATAACCCAATCCATTTGATTCACAAAAGACTGTCTTAACTCTAAGTTAGCCTAGCATATTACGTTAGCTCCTACTACACAAAGTCTAGGCAGGCATTCAGATACAAGCACATATTCCAGTACATCAACATAACAACCAAGGCAATCAGGTCAATCCAAGATGATATGATGCATGCACGTTCTACACGTCCTCACAAACAAAAATAACTGCCAAGTAATCTTGGTCTTACGTGGTTAAATACGGTGGCATAATTAATACGTCTCTCCCTGTAGTATCTAGTCAATAATCCTAACCGTTCAGAACCTATCGAATCGTGGTTAGCATTCCTGCAGAAAACACATTATGTATATACTGAACCTTTCATGCCAGCATGTCATGAAAGCGTCCCCAATTGTCACACCCGATTTATAAGAACATAAATCGAGCAATCATATATGCGCCAGGATCAAGTCACGCATATATACAACAGATTATCAAGATATCACAACACATGTCATGAATTAAAAACGTATAAATTATAAAATGAATATTTGTATTACAACTGAATCAAGAATCAGTTCAAGGAATGCGGAAGCGTAAAATAAATACATGAAGAGCTGGGCGCCACAGGGACGTCAACTGGGAGACAAACGCCTAGAAGTCGTCGAGTCCACTGATGTAGTCCTCCATGTCGCCTGGTACTGAGCAGCAGTCGAAGATATCCGAAATGGAGCAGAAGAGTAGAGAGGCAAGTGTGAGTACAAACTAGTACTCAACAAGTATAACACAAACTATGAGGCTCTAGGCTAGCTGACTCAACTGCATTAGCTTTTAGTCTTGGCAAAATTTTATTAAAGCTAATTACTACAAGTGGATGAATTACCATAAACCCATATTGCATAATAAATTAATCAATATTAATTAAGAACTACTGAAAACCAACCAAACCAAAACCACCCGGGGAAACCTCCCTAATCAAAGGTTGATAACCCCACTAATTAAAAGGAGGATCTGGGCCGCTCATGACTGTGAGCACAGCTGATATATCAGTTTTACACTCTCAAGAAGTTGCACAACTTTACCCACAAGTCGTGAGCTACGCTAGTTGTTCATCACACTTCCTTAGGTGAGATGGCTAGCAAGCACACTACGAGACCGTTACAAAGGATCACGTTGGTAAGGTGTAACCGATAAGGATTCTGGATCAGCAACGATGGGGCCCACCTCCGGGGGTACAAGACACACAGCACAGACCAAGCCGGAGGAGCAGGGACCATTGAAGCTTACCACCCCTCTTGCCCACGCAGGTAAGTTACTCCCGAACCAACACGACCTAATTAGTAAGTCAAGACCGTCCCATTCCAGTCTTGTGGTTGCGCGGTTGTCCCAGGTTGTCGCTCTATGAACCGGTCCTTATGGAGAGTGGCCAACCAAGCACTAAGCACCGTGCTGGCCCCCTAAACTATGTCTCTATAAAAACATCTTTTAAGGAGACGTGAGCCACTCAAGCACACAGCACAGAGGGCCACTCTCAGAATTAAGTTGCATAAGACCATTAATCAAATTTTAATTAAAAAGGACCAAGTTTGTTATAGCGCAGCAACCTAGCACAACTAACCATAATGCAACCCAAAGGATATATATATATACAGGATAAAAGGTGGCTAGGAAATCCTTATAGGCATACAGAATTAAAATGCAGTATGAAATTGCATTGAAAAGTGATAGGATGTTCATGTTATACTTGCCTTCCTCGAAATTCTCCTGCTGCTGCTCAAACTGCTCAGAAGATGGCGGCTCCTGGTACTAGTCCAAAGGCTCCGCGTCTACTCACGATCATCAAGCATAGTCCACACATACACACATGCACAACCATAGCAAACTGTAAGAAAACAGTACACCAATACAATAGAACAGCACACAAAACTGGCCTAAAACTATTCTACGCGTTACCACGATCGCGTGGATATAAAGAGCACTTAAAACGGAGCTAAAACGCAAAACCTAGGCTAAAAACAGGATTCAGGGACCTATTTGCAAGAAAACTGAAGGTTCTAAGGGGTTCTGCGCAAAAACCGAGGGTCTAAACGCAAATAAAGGGTAGACACAGGGGCTAGCACGTGAAAACCCAAGGCATGGACTGTGGGCACTAATTCCAGGAAGCTCAGGGGCCTAAAAGCATAAAATAGGACCAAACCGTAATTATTTTTGAACTACAGGTGGACTGCAGGTTGTTTTCTCAAAAGGACAGGGACTCTTTAACAAAACCGACGGGCTGAACCGGTAGCTTCAGTTCTGGGCCCTTGGATCGCCATCTAACGGCTCAGATTAGATCTATTACGCGAAGGGGCACGCTTGATTTTCATCCATCCGATCGGGATCTAACGCGCCAGAGCCCAACATAACGGAAATTCAATCCCACGCGCCGGATCAAGGATGGACGGCCGGGATTTAAGACAAGGGCGAACTGGTACGAGGGAATCACATCCGCTGGATCACGATCTGACGGTCTGGATCAAGGGGCTAGGGATCTAATCCTACCCACTGGCCGCGGATCGGACGGCTCAGAAGAAAAAGGGGGGTCCGGGCGGTGGTGTGGCGACGGATGCTCACCGGAGTTCGGTCTCCGCGGCGGTGCCTCGCCGGTTGTTGCCAAATCCGCCCTCCGAGGGTCTGTTCGAGTGGGGCTTGAGCTCGGGAGCACCAGAGGAACATGACGAGCGCACCAGAGTAGATGGCACGGACCTGCAGCGGCTGCAGCGGCACGCTCGGCGGCGGGGCGGATTGGTGCGGTGGCACTAGCCGGTGCGCACGCGCTCGGGCGGCTCGGGCTCGGAACGTTGGCGAACAGGTACTAGGTGCGTGCGCGGTGCTGGGCAGGCCGGAACGAGGGCACGCCTGGCAGAGCAGGGGACTCACCACGACGGCCTGCGGTTGGACGCGGCGGCGGGGCACGGGTGAGCGGCGTCCGGCCGTTGCAGGGAGCTAAGGACCCCAATATCTAGCGCAAACTAATCCGGGGAAGGGTACGATGCTCACCGAGGTGGAAATCGGCTGAAGACGTGGCGGCGTTGCCGGATCATGGCGGAGCAGGGGCGGAGGAATGCGGCAGCGCAGAGGCTCTGCACGGGCGGGGTGCTAGGGTTGGAGGCGGCGGAGCACGGGTGGGGAGATGAGAGCGCAGGGGTCGGGGGTCCCACTTATGGGGCGGCGGAACCCTCGGCATGCGGGCCCAAGCGCGGGCGGCGCGGAGATCCCGGCGGCGGGCTGCACAGCCGTTGCGGAGGGGAGAGGAGAAGAAGCTGACCAGTAGGCCCCAGCTGTCGGAGAGAAGAAGGAGAGGGGCGCACGTGGGCCGAGCTGGCTGTGCGTGAGAGAGGGTAAAGGGAGAGAGGGTGGAGCTCGGGCTGGGAAGGAGCTGGGCCTCGGGCGTGGCCCACGCGGGAAGAAAGGGGAGAGGGGGAAAGGGCCCAAGGAAAAGAGAAGAGAGGAGAGGGGAGGGAAAAGCTGGGCCGGGCCAAAGGGTTTTGGGCTGCTTCCTTTCCCTCTTCGTTTCCTTTTTCCTTTTCCAAACTCAAACCATTCAAACCATTCCATTTGAATTCAAATAAATTTGAATTCAAACCCAACACAAATAAAACAATGCACCAGCATGAATGCACAAGCAAGTTGACCCTATAATTAATTTTATTTTCTTGTGTTATAAATTTGCTTTAATTGCCACAAAAATTAAAGAAAAACCTGAAAATTTCATTTGAGCCAAAACAAATTCATTAAAATTTAAGGAAATTACCATAGGGTGTTACAAACCTACCCCGCTTACAGGAATCTCGTCCCGAGATTCGGATAGGCTAGCTAGCAAAGAGGTCGGGGTACGTCTTCCTTAGCTCATCTTCTCACTCCCAAGTGGCCTCGTCTTCCGTGTGGTGGCTCCACTGAACACGGCACATCTTGATTTTCTTGTTCCTGGTAATTCTCTCGGATGTCTCGAGAATCTTTACCAGATGCTCGGTGTAGGTCAGATCCTCCTGCACATCTAACCCTTCTAGCGGTGCTTGCTCTTCTGGCGCCCTCAAGCACTTCTTCAGCTGAGATATATGGAACACATCGTGCACCCCTGAGAGGTTGGGAGGCAACTCCAAGCGATATGCCACCTCACCTTTCCGTTCCAACACCTTGAACGGGCCAATGTATCCAGGGGCTAGCTTCCCTCTTACATTAAACCTGCGGATTCCTCTCATCGGCGAGACCTTCAGATACACATGATCACCCACAGCAAAGGTCAAATCTCGACGACGCACATCCGCGTAGCTCTTCTGACAAGTCTGAGCGACCCTCAGATTCTCTCGCACCTGCTGTACCAGCTGTTCTGCTTCCTCAACAATATCCGGACCAAATACCTGTCTCTCACCAATCTGATCCCAATACAGTGGAGTCCTACACTTACGACCATATAGGGCCTCGAAAGGAGATTTCTTCAGACTGGCCTGATAGCTGTTATTGTATGAAAACTCTGCATACGGCAGGCATTTATCCCAGCTGGTACCATACTGAATAGCACAGGCTCGAAGCATATCCTCCAACACATGGTTGGTTCTTTCTGTCTGCCCATCTGTCTGAGGATGATTTGCAGTACTGAAGCGCAGCTTCGTATCCAACGAATCATGCAACTGCTCCCAGAACCGTGAAGTGAACTGAGATCCTCGGTCAGATATAATTTTCTTTGGAACACCATGCAGACAGACGATTCTGGAGATGTACAACTCTGCGAGTCTTGCGTCGGAGTAAGTAGTGTTCACCGGAATGAAGTGAGCAACCTTCGTCAACCGATCCACTACTACCCATATAGAGTTGTACCCCTTCTGAGTACGAGGCAACCCCACAATGAAGTCCATAGTGATCTCCTCCCATTTCCACTCTGGAATCTTCAACGGCTGCAATAACCCTGCTGGCCTCTGATGCTCTGCCTTGACACGCTGACAAGTGTCACAGATAGCCACGTACTCCGCAACTGAGCGCTTCATTCCGTACCACCAGAATTGTTCCTTGAGATCATAATACATCTTCGTGCTGCCTGGGTGAATGGAATATGCCGTATCATGAGCCTCACTCAAGATCAGCTTCCTGAGATCCGCTACATCTGGCACACATAGTTGACCCTTGTACCACAAGGTACCCTGATCATCCTCTCTGAAATGAGGGGCTTTACCAATCTTAAGCAGCTCACGAATCTCCTGCAGCTTCTTATCTTCTTTCTGATGTTGTCTGATCTCTGCCTCTAGAGTGGGTTCTGCCTCGAATGATGCACTCGAGGTATGATGCAAGAAACCCAGACTCAGCTGCTCAAATTCCTCGCATAACTCCTGAGGCATCTGAAAAGCCACGGCCATGTTAACATAGCTCTTTCTACTCAGAGCATCTGCTACAACATTGGCCTTGCCCGGATGATAGTGAATCTCTAGGTCATAATCCTTGACCAACTCTAGCCATCTTCTCTGCTGCATGTTCAGCTCATTCTGAGTGAAAATATACTTGAGGCTCTTGTGATCGGTGTAAATATCACACCTCTGCCCAAACAAGTAATGCCTCCATATCTTCAGAGTATGCACAACTGCGGCTAACTCCAGATCATGAGTGGGATAATTCAGCTCGTGCTGACGCAACTGCCGTGAGGCATAAGCTATCACTCTGCCTTCCTGCATCAGGACACAACCAAGACCATCCCTTGAAGCATCACAATACACTGTGAACCTCTTGCTCTGGTCTGGCAGAGTAAGGACTGGCGCCGTAGTTAACCTCTTCTTCAGCTCCTCGAAGGCATTCTGACGCTCATCAGTCCAAGAGAAATCCACACCCTTCTCCAGCAAGGAAGTCAAAGGCTTCGTAATCTTGGAGAAATTCTCAATGAACCTCCGATAATAACCTGCTAAGCCCAGAATAGAGCGGAATTCCTTCACTGTCTGTGGTACCACCCAATCAAGCACATCCTTCACCTTTCCGGGGTCCACCGCAATACCTCCCTTGGAGATAACATGACCGAGGAATGGGACCTCGCCAATCCAGAACTCGCACTTGCTGAGCTTGGCATACAGCTTGTGCTCTCTGAGCCTCTGCAATACAAGCCTCAGATGCTTTTCATGCTCTGCTTCTGACTTGGAATATATCAGGATATCATCAACGAATATCACCACAAAGGTGTCCAGATAATCCATGAAAACCTTGTTCATCAGATGCATGAAGAAAGCCGGAGCATTGGTCAAGCCAAAAGACATGACCGTATACTCGTATAGCCCATACTTGCAGGTGAATGCCGTCTTCGGGATATCCTCAGGATGAATCTTTAGCTGATGATAACCCGAACGCAGATCAATCTTCGAGAATACGCAAGCACCCTAAAGCTGATCAAAAAGGTCCTCAATACGGGGCAATGGATGCTTGTTCTTGATAGTGACTGCATTCAGATCCCGATAATCGACGCACATTCTTTTCGCACCATCCTTCTTCTCTACAAGCAATACAGGAAAGGCCCAAGGAGAGAAACTGCGATGGATGTAACCCTTAGCTAGCAACTCATCGACAGTCTTCTTAACTTCCTCATGCTCAACAAGAGCCATATATAGGGCCACTTAGCAATAGGAGCTGTGCCAGGCAAGAGATCAATAGAAAACTCAATGTCGCGATCAGGCGGCATACCTGGCAAATCATCCGGAAAGACATCTGAAAATTCTGACACCACGCGAATACCATCCGTGGGTCTAGCCTCCATCTGATGAAGAAATCCAGAAGGCTCTGTGGCACCAACAGTAACCTCCTGACCATCCGGTGCTGACAGAAGAACCGTCCTCTGAGCACAATCTATCCGGACTCCCCACTTAGCAAGAGTCTCCATCCCGAGGATCACATCAATACCCTTGGTGTCTAGCACAATCAGATTAGCACTGAACTCTACCCCCCTTATGACAATACTAACTCTAGGACAGAAGATATGAGACCTCAACTGCCCTCCCGGTGAAGATACTAACATGCCCCTCCTTAATGTGCTAGTTTGAATACCATGATGCTCAACAAAAGACTGGGTGATGAAAGAATGCGTAGCACCAGTATCGAAAAGCACTGTAGCAGGGTGGGTATTGACCATGAACGTACCAATAACCACGTTGGGAGCCTCGGCCGCTGACTCGGCCGTCACGTGGTTCACCTTGCCCTGAGCTGGGGCCTTGGGCGGTGCTGCACGCCCCTGCTGTCCTGCCTGCGCCTTCCGAAGGCAGACATTGGCGTAGTGCCCTGGCTTGCCGCAGTGGAAGCACACTCGAGGAAGTGCAGCGGCCTGCTGCCCAGGAGGAGGAGTGGGCGCTCCCTGCTTCTGAGCTGGTGGAGCCGGAGGCGCTGGAAGCCTCTGACCCTATCCCGCCTGCTGCTGCTGCTGAGGACGAGGCGGAAACTGCTGCCGCTGCTGGTACTACTGGGGCGGCCTCTGCTGCTGCTGCTGCGGTGGATGCTGATAGCGGGGATGAGTGTTGCTGCCCGAAGAGGATGGAGCCATCTTCCTCTTCTTATCCTCAATCTCCCGGCGCTTGCGCTCGGTGTTGAGGGCAGCATCAACCAGCTGGTTGAAGTTGTCGAAGCAGTGGTTCAGCAGCGCATACTGGATGTGATCATCCAGTCCCTCCTTGAAGTACTCCTGCTTGTCGCTATCACGAGCGACGTCAGCAGGGGCATAACGGGCCAGCTAAAGGAAACGGTCACGGTACTCCGTCACCGTCATTGATCCCTGAAATAACAAACACAAATAACGAGGATAGAAATCGCTCAATGTGTCGGGCTTATGAAAAGAGATCAAGGATAGTTCGAAGCTCAACAGAAATTGCAGAGAATTCCATTTGATTTACCATGCTTAAGGGCACGGAACTCCTTCTGCTTCATCTTCATTATGCCCTCAGGAATGTGATGGTTCCTGAAGCGCTCACGGAACTGGACCCAGGTGAGAGAGTCACGGTCCTGAGCCGGGTAGGACTCCCACCAGTCAAGAGCGGAGCCTCGCAGCTGCCCTGCTGCGTAAAGGACTCGCTCCCGGTCGTCACATTGCGCAACAACCAACTGGCGCTCCACCGAGCGAAGCGAGTCGTCTGCCTGGAGTGGGTCCGTGGCGTGAGAGAAGGTCGGGGGATGACCTCTCAGGAAATCCGCACGCCTGTCACGGGGCTGAGCGGCGGTGGAGGCGGTGGCTGGGCATGGATCTGCTGCAGAGCCTGAACGGTGTTGTTCAGGGTCGCCATCATCTGCATCTGGAGCTGGAAGAACTGCTCTGGGGTCAGTGGTGGTGGCATCGGCAACGGCTGACCAGTACTCTGGTCGTTCTGCTCCTGCTGGTCAGAACCGGAACCGGTGCGCCTGGTGTTCACCATCTGATTGCAACAACCAAAATTTTTATGAGAACAAGATATGGTGCAGCTGCGGAAATGAAACTTCGGAAGGATATGACAGAGAGAAAGGAATATAGGTTTTACCCCCAACGATCTAACTCAAATTTTATTATTTAGTTCAAGTTGGGTTAGGGTCGATTTGCATGAACAAGTTTAACTACTAGACTATGCAATCAACCAAAAATCCAAATCAAACATTTGCACAATAACAAACATTGAATATTCACAACTTAGTCGAGTTTATCACACTACTCGACTAACATACTCGTTCTAGCGTATTTTTATCGGGACAACCTAAACTTATAGCTTATAAGATTAGGCGACTCAGGCCAATGTCTACGGACAACTCCAGCTATTTCTCATAAAAGACAGGAGGGATAGCAAATCAAGGACTTAAGACTCAAGGAATAGAAGCAGAAAAATGATGGTTGAAGATTTGCGGAGGCAAGGCAAGAGAAAAGAAGTCCTATACTCGTCCAGATCTATCTAGGCTTCGTCCTACAGTCGATATGGCTTTGATACCAATCTGTCACACCCGATTTATAAGAACATAAATCGAGCAATCATATATGCGCCAGGATCAAGTCACGCATATATACAACAGATTATCAAGATATCACAACACATGTCACGAATTAAAAACATATAAATTATAAAATGAATATTTGTATTACAACTGAATCAAGAATCAGTTCAAGGAATGCGGAAGCGTAAAATAAATACATGAAGAGCTGGGCGCCACAGGGACGTCAACTGGGAGACAAACGCCTAGAAGTCGTCGAGTCCGCTGATGTAGTCCTTCACGTCGCCTGGTACTGAGCAGCAGTCGAAGATATCCAAAATGGAGCAGAAGAGTAGAGAGGCAAGTGTGAGTACAAACTAGTACTCAACAAGTATAACACAAACTATGAGGCTCTAGGCTAGCTGACTCAACTGCATTAGCTTTTAGTCTTGGCAAAATTTTATTAAAGCTAATTACTACAAGTGGATGAATTACCATAAACCCATATTGCATAATAAATTAATCAATATTAATTAAGAACTACTGAAAACCAACCAAACCAAAACCACCCGGGTAAACCTCCCTAATCAAAGGTTGATAACCCCACTAATCAAAAGGAGGATCTGGGCCGCTCATGACTGTGAGCACAGCTGATATATCAGTTTTACACTCTCGAGAAGTTGCACAACTTTACCCACAAGTCGTGAGCTACGCTAGTTGTTCATCACACTTTCTTAGGTGAGATGGCTAGCAAGCACACTACGAGACCGTTACAAAGGATCACGTTGGTAAGGTGTAACCGCTAAGGATTCTGGATCAGCAACGATGGGGCCCACCTCCGGGGGTACAAGACACACAGCACAGACCAAGCCGGAGGAGCAGGGACCATTGAAGCTTACCACCCCTCTTGCCCACGCAGGTAAGTTACTCCCGAACCAACACGACCTAATTAGTAAGTCAAGACCGTCCCATTCCAGTCTTGTGGTTGCGCGGTTGTCCCAGGTTGTCGCTCTATGAACCGGTCCTTATGGAGAGTGGCCAACCAAGCACTAAGCACCGTGCTGGCCCCCTAAACCATGTCTCTATCAAAAATATCTTTTAAGGAGACGTGAGCCACTCAAGCACACAGCACAGAGAGCCACTCTCAGAATTAAGTTGCATAAGACCATTAATCAAATTTTAATTAAAAAGGATCAAGTTTGTTATAGCGCAGCAACCTAGCACAACTAACCATAATGCAACCCAAAGGATATATATATATATACAGGATAAAAGGTGGCTAGGAAATCCTTATAGGCATACAGAATTAAAATGCAGTATGAAATTGCATTGAAAAGTGATAGGATGTTCATGTTATACTTGCCTTCCTCGAAATTCTCCTGCTGCTGCTCAAACTGCTCAGAAGATGGCAGCTCCTGGTACTGGTCCAAAGGCTCCGCGTCTACTCACGATCATCAAGCATAGTCCACACATACACACATGCACAACCATAGCAAACTATAAGAAAACAGTACACCAATACAATAGAACAGCACACAAAACTGGCCTAAAACTATTCTACGCGTTACCACGATCGCGTGGATATAAAGAGCGCTTAAAACGGAGCTAAAACACAAAACCTAGGCTAAAAACAGGATTCAGGGACCTATTTGCAAGAAAACTGAAGGTTCTAAGGGGTTCTGCGCAAAAACCGAGGGTCTAAACGCAAATAAATGGTAGACACAGGGGCTAGCACGTGAAAACCCAAGGCATGGACTATGGGCACTAATTCCAGGAAGCTCAGGGGCCTAAAAGCATAAAATAGGACCAAACCATAATTATTTTTGAACTAAAGGTGGACTGTAGGTTGTTTTCTCAAAAGGACAGGGACTCTTTAACAAAACCGACGGGCTGAACCGGTAGCTTCAGTTCTGGGCCCTTGGATCGCCATCTAACAGCTCAGATTAGATCTATTACGCGAAGGGGTACGCTTGATTTTCATCCATCCGATCGGGATCTAACGCGCCAGAGCCCAACATAACGGAAATTCAATCCCACGCGCCGGATCAAGGATGGACGGCCACGATTTAAGACAAGGGCGAACCGGTACGAGGGAATCACATCCGTTGGATCACGATCTGACAGTCTGGATCAAGGGGCTAGGGATCTAATCCTACCCACTGGCCGCGGATCGGATGGCTCAGAAGAAAAAGGGGGGGTCCGGGCGGCGGTGTGGCGACGGATGCTCACCGGAGTTCGGTCTCCACGGCGGTGCCTCGCCGGTGCTGGCCAAATCCGCCCTCCGAGGGTCTGTTCGAGCGGGGCTTGAGCTCGGGAGCACCAGAGGAACATGATGAGCGCACCAGAGTAGATGGCACGGACCTGCAGCGGCTACAGCGGCGCGCTCGGCGGCGGGGCGGATTGGTGCGGTGCCACTAGCCGATGCGCACGCGCTCGGGCGGCTCGGGCTCGGAACGTTGGCGAACAGGTACTAGGTGCGTGCGCGGTGCTGGGCAGGCCGGAACGAGGGCACGCCTGGCAGAGCAGGGGACTCACCACGACGGCCTGCGGTTGGACGCGGCGGCGGGGCACGGGTGAGCGGCGTCCGGCCGTTGCAGGGAGCTAAGGACCCCAATATCTAGCGCAAACTAATCCGGGGAAGGGTACGATGCTCACCGAGGTGGAAATCGGCTGAAGACGTGGCGGCGTTGCCGGATCATGGCGGAGCAGGGGCGGAGGAATGCGGCGGCGCAGAGGCTCTGCACGGGCGGGGTGCTAGGGTTGGAGGCGGCGGAGCACGGGTTGGGAGATGAGAGCGCAGGGGTCGGGGGTCCCACTTATGGGGCGGCGGAACCCTCGGCATGCGGGCCCAAGCGCGGGCGGCGCGGAGATCCCGACGGCGGGCTGCACAGCCGTTGCGGAGGGGAGAGGAGAAGAAGCTGACCAGTAGGCCCCAGCTTTCGGATAGAAGAAGGAGAGGGGCGCACGTGGGCCGGGCTAGCTGTGCGTGAGAGAGGGGAAAGGGAGAGAGGGTGGAGCTCGGGCTGGGAAGGAGCTGGGCCTCGGGCGTGGCCCACGCGGGAAGAAAGGGGAGAGGGGAAAGGGCCCAAGGAAAAGAGAAGAGAGGAGAGGGGAGGGAAAAGCTGGGCCGGGCCAAAGGGTTTTGGGCTGCTTCCTTTCCCTCTTCGTTTCCTTTTTCCTTTTCCAAACTCAAACCATTCAAACCATTCCATTTGAATTCAAATAAATTTGAATTCAAACCCAACACAAATAAAACAATGCACCAGCATGAATGCACAAAACAAGTTGACCCTATAATTAATTTTATTTTCTTGTGCTATAAATTTGCTTTAATTGCCACAAAAATTAAAGAAAAACCTGAAAATTTCATTTGAGCCAAAACAAATTCATTAAAATTTAAGGAAATTACCTTAGGGTGTTACACCAATCATTACTGTTCACTATAGCAACAGCATCTGTACAATTACCACCGTACAGACAACGTTAATATACGTTATCGAGATAACGTATTCACGGGGGTACCATAAAATGCGGGGGTGTTGATGTTCATACCCCTTTACCTAACTATATACTCCCAATGTAATCAGCCGAAGTTGGTACATTGGCAGCATCTCAAGTAGGCCACTGCTTGAGAAACAGCGTTCGGTTCACATCACCGACGGGAAGGCTAACTCCCCAGTTAGCTGAGGATCCTTACCTTCTTACCTCATCGTCGAAGGTGTCGTTATAGAATATAAGGTTGGGTTGTGCATGAATTTAAGTTTTGACAGAAAATAATGCTGGTAGTTAGGGTTATATTTATATTATAACCACCTCTATTTCCCTCATAAGCATTACCCTAGGGCTTTACGTACTAAGTACAATCCTTAACGAATCTAATGCGGCTTTACCAAACATTTTGTTGGTCAAACTTTTATACTGAAAGTATTTTTAAGGTAAAATGTATCTCCAGAGTAACCTTATAGCTCTGATACTAGCTGTGGTAGAACCAACCTGAATTATACCGGCTCAAGTACGTGAGTCCATTCCTGAGGGCTCCAACGTTCTTCAAACGGTATAATCCCTTGGCCTGTCGGGTAACGTCCCGATAGACTACTGAATACAGGATCAATAAGGTTACCTCACACGAAGGTGAGTCCAGAGATACAATCACCATCATATTTACATCACAGGAAATTACAATATCAGAGTTTCCAAAAGGAGTACGAAGTTTCAAATTTAGAGAAAACATTACAAAACTGTTAAGGTTATAGTTTTTGGCAACAGAAAACATACGCGAAGATTACAACATGTCGTCAAGACGGATATCATGCTAAGCCCGGGCACGACATCACTCAGCATCATCAGCATTGGCCGGGGACGGATCCCATTCCACGGTCCAACCATCAGGAAGAGCACAGGGCCAAGACAGGGGAAGAGTAGGATCTTCAAAGGCTTTACCTGAAAAACATAAAACTAGCAAGGCTGAGTATACTAATACTCAGCAAGGCTTACCCGTTCATGGTATACTTATCCATGTAACTAGACTTATGAAAGCTTATAATGGTTCTGGGTTTAATTTCAGCTGAAAAGCAATAAAAGTAGATCCTTAATTTCAACTTTTAGCTTTCAGGTTCTATGTGATTATCCATTCTGGATAAGCTCTTATAACTAAGCAAGCATGGTATATCCTTTAGCCAAACATCATCTTTGATAACCATAAAGTTGCTCTTGTTACTCTATGTGACAAAGGGATCAAGCAGTCTCAATCTTCGTGAGAAGCGGACGATTCTGAATCGAATTTCCAACCTTGCAAGGTAAACCTAACTCACACGCTTGGAACACCAAAGGGTCGTTCCGAAGCAACCGTTTGCCTTTCATTCCAACTCGTGGACAGGTCCACCACAAGCGACTGCAGGACCATACGCACTTCCAAAGTGCAGGACGTACGTCTGTAGCGCGACTACAAAACCCGTACTCCTGGTTGCCCTTGCAACACGTATTCCCACACGTCGAACTTAAGTAACCAGAAGAAGCAAGACGAGTGGTGGGAGGTATGTCCACTCCTCGGGCCGATTGGTTACAAGGCTTGCCGCTTACCCAAAACTCACGCATGTGGTTAGTACTTTCAAACGCTTAACCCCGATCACCACACACTGCGACCTTATCAAAATTTTTAACAACACAGACGGGGTATCATTCCCTTCCAAGATACTGCACATAACCCCGTCCGTCATCCTTATAGTGGTAACAGGAATGTAAGCATTACAACTCCTATATCGCGCGAGTGACAGGAAATCACCCGACTTCTACCGGTCCTATTAGCATAGCAGCTAGTCGGACTCAAGTGCTACTACTCAATACATTGGTTCCTAGGGACAATGCAACTAGGGTTTCAAGCAATTCCTAAGAACTTAATGCATAGAATACGTAAATAGATATAGATTGCGGTGTAAATAAAATAGTGGGTTATGTCCGGGGCTTGCCTTTACTGGTGGGGCTGAAGTCATAAATGTTAATATCTTCCGAACTTTGGTTCAGGGCTTCAGATAATCCTTTGGTGACGTTCATTTGGTCTTCAGAAACATCCTCTGTAGACTCCGGGGAGATCTCGCAGGTACCGTTGCCAAAAGTAATCGTATCTACATGTGATGCAACATTACATTTAAAGTATGCATACAAAACTATCTTACTTTACAATAAAGTTGCAATTCAACACTCACTTAACATATTACTCGTATAACAATCAAAAGATCTAAAACTAACTTAAACAGAGCTTTAGGAGGACAACTAATTTGGAATGGCTACAGAGCCAATGGGAACAATATGGGTTTAGCCGATTGATGAGTGCATCGGGTTCCTAGATGATCGATGAAAGCATCAATTACCTTGGCAGAAGGATGATTCCTAAAGCAGTTGTCTTATCTGAGATGTGCTTAAGTGTTATCCTAGGTAACTAGGCGTGGTTGTGTCGGCTCGATTACGTCAGCACAACAATTGAGTGACGTATAGCCAATTGGAGTGCGGTTGAGGGTATATGACCGATAGATATAGATAGCCGACCTCTCAGTTGATAAATCGGTAGATAGAAGGGTGTGGATAAGGATGGGAACACTAAGGATGGATCGGTCATAACCGATATGGAAAACATCTAGAATCAGCTTAGATCAGCCGATAGCATGAGTTCTAAGATGGTGTGTGCATCTCCGATACATCGTCGAGGTGCAGCCGAGGTAGGACAAAACAACAGGATTGTATCGGCAATAGCTGATACTAGAAAGATAACAACCATATCAGTTAATCAGCCGATGGTAGAAGCACCGGCTGACAGCTGTTACACAGGGACGTCATAGACTCAAGGAAACGGATGCTTAGTGGTTGGGTTGATAACCTGACACTGAAGCATAGCTGTCAAGACGTATTAGCTAAGCAGTAGATGCACACGGACTAACAAGGATCTTTATACGAAGAGAACCTTAAGGAAATGGCAATCAAAACGAGGAAAGAGTCTGGATGGCAGGAATCTTGAGTACTCGTGTGAAAAGATTAACTAAAGATCACACATCTGTACTTGAGACATACATCTTATGATCTATATTCAGCTATAACACAAGCATACAACACAAGGTATAATAAAGCACTCATTTCCTAAGATTTAACATAGACCACAATTCAAGACTTTCAATCCAAGAGCACAATATAAAACTTGTAGGGTTTGACTTAGGGTTCCAAACAAAACTGATTTTACATTTTTATGAACTTCCTACGAAAATCTATGAAATGTAGAAGTTCACTGATTTGATATAAAGAAGACTCTGGAAAACTTACAGAAAACACCCTAGAACCTTCTAAAACGAAGCAATTAAGTCCCTGGCCTGGAAAAAACAGATAACAGGAAGTTAACGATGATATTCCGGCAAAGGAATCACCGGCGTTAAGAAGATTTAGTAGGTCAGGGCAAATCTTGGTTGTGGAGAAGAACAGACGGAAAGTGAATTTTCCGTGGGGAATAGGATTGGCGATGAGAAGAGCTCGATGAAAGGGTTCACGAGCTTTCTTGAGGTGTTGTGGTCTTGCTCGGCGATCGACGAGGGAAAGGTGCTGCTGGATGCCCGTGGACTCATGGGAGAAGCCGATAGGGCCGGATTGGTTCGCTATGCTGACTCCTTCGCGAACCTCAGGGTTTTCCGGCTCACGGGCTGAGTCTTCTCTGCTCATGCACATGCACTGCAGAAACACATCCGGTATGCCCGTGCAGTCACTTGCAGGGCCGCCGTACCTGGCTGCAGCTCCTGTGCGTCACTCTCGCTTGCACAAGGTGTAGCTCTACCGCCTTTTCTTCCAGCTGTGACGCCATCCGTATCGGCCTACCACCACCGCGGGCAGAATGCTTCTGCTCCATACTTGCGGACGTGCTAGTCCAATTCAGCCCGGACCTCCGCCTTCGTTTAGCCGTGCCACACTCGCCCCTTCTGCCTCCGCGAGAACCGAAGCCCGCTCACACAGGGGCCATCTCCATATCTTCCGTGAGCAATCCGCAGTGCCGCTTGATCTCATCCGCTGCTTTCCCTTTAACGGCCTCCGACGTCCTCCACGGGCGACTCTGCTGCTCCCTGGGCGGGTCCGCCTGCAGCCGCCGCATTGCAACTCCTCTCGCATCGCGCGCGATCTCCCTGCACATCGTCATCCTGCACGCCGTGGAGCTGCTCCTCCGCTTCCTGCTGCCGAACCCGTGTTCGCCCGGCCTTGCCGCGTCACTCCCGCGCTCGCACACGCGTTTCAGCGCTGCTCGCGCCACCTGTCCGCCGGCCGCCCAGCGCTTGCACTCCAACGCGCTGCGTGCCGCTCGCTCCCGCACGCGCCGCCACGTCGCGCTCCACCAGCTCCCGTACGCCACCGCACGCACGCTCGCGCCGCACCTGCGCAGCGCCTGCGCTTACGAGTCCATGCTTCAACGCCACCCGAACTGCCCCCGCGCCGGCTCGTTTCCGCGTGCCTCCACACCTGCTCGCACGCCAGGGCCTGTCCGCGCCGTGTGCTCATGCCCAGCGCCTGCACTGCCCGCGCACGCGCCCCGCACGTTCCTGCCCAGCTCCACACCTGCCGCCAGCGCCACGCCCGAGCCGTCCCTGCTCTGCTCACCACCGTGCGCCAGCTCGGGCCGCCTGTTCCTGCTCTGGCACTGCCCACACCGCCCCCACGCAGACCCGCTCGGTCCACCTGCACGACATCTGCTTCGGGCCCGCCTGCAGAGCTGCAGCCGCACCGCCGGCATGCCGCCCGCGCGCCCCGCCTGAGCCGTGCCACCGCCCGTCCCGCGAGCCGACCGAGCCCGCGCCGGGCCATCCCCGAGCGGCCGCGCTCCGGCCTTGCGCGCGCCGCCCGCTCGGCCTCGCGCTGAGTCGCCACCGCCCGCGCGTTGCTCCCGCCAGCCGCGCCGCCTGGGGCCGCGCTCGCCCAGAGCCGGGCCGCCCGCCGCCCGGGTCAGGAGCGCCCCTAGGCGCCATCCTACGCCGTGGCTCGCCTGGAGCCCGAGCCGGGTGGAGGAGAGGGTAGACGAGAGAGAGAAGAGATAGGTGCTGCCGGTGGGTGAAATAAAAAGAAGGGAGACGCCAGGATAAGGTAGAGGAGAGAAGAAAGACTGATGGAATTCCCCAAGGGCTTATACATAAAATCAGAGAACTGCAGGGACCTGTTTGTAAAGCAAAATTTCCCATTGATTTAAAACCCGAATGAAGAAATGCCCAAAATGAAAGTTGGAGAGTTTTTCAAACTCTACAACGTTGCTTTAGGGCTCAAGTTTAAAAACTTAAAACTTATATTTTTACACGTGAATTTTTGAACAAAAGTTGGATTTGAATTACTTTTGTCCTAAAGATTGGAATTTTATAAAATTCAGGACCTAAATGCAAGCATTTATGACACGTCATGATGACGGGATAGACTCGTCATAATGATTGGATAGACATGTCATGATGACTTGCACTTTTTACACTTTAGTCCTGAGTAAATTTTGAAAGTTACTTTTGTAAATCAAATACTTGCATAAAAGGACTTATACTTTTATAAAATTACATAAACACCCTTATTTTTACCATTTTACCCAAAGTTTTTACACACTTCAACACACACATTTCAAATTAAACTTTTGAACAAATATATATTTTTTTACAAGACATAAAGCAAGAAAAACATATTTCACTTATTTTGAAATTACCCTAATCCAAATACATTTTACAAAAACAACCCTAGGTTTTTCTGTAATTACAAAAATACCCTTTTTACTTGCACTTTAAATTTTCAAAAGCTTCACATAAGCACAGATGAGCTTTATACAAACAAACACATATTTCACACGAACAAAATATATGTCTAGCATTACAAGTACACGAACTGCCACAGCCTTCCCCCCTAAAAAGAATCTCGTCCCGAGATTCGGACGAAAGACTCTTAATGGGAGAGAAGCAAATTATTCATCAAAAGTAACAGGAAACAATCACACCAGAGAAGGTTGATGTTGATGGTAAAAGCCGTTGAAGTATGACGAGATGAGTATAACGAAAGCATGGATAGATTGTATATGGATGAGTTTGACGAGAGAAGAGAGAGAAAGGCGATCAAGTTCTCATAGAATTGAGATCACAATCATGAGGATGATAATGTCGGCGACATTCATCACTAAATTTATGGATAGCAAGCGAGAATAGTATGAGAGATTGATAAGTGATGTGCGAGACATTCCTGCTCAGAGTTTATTATCTGAACGATTCGGATGTTGTTGATTGCAAAACATGCCTATTTATACCGATGCAACCAAGGGATAATAATAAAATACTTCAACTTAGAGTGCAATGCTTGTTATATAACCATGAATGTGATGCACTATTGAGATGTATGATTGCAATGATGGTGCAACATGAGGATGAGGGATCCCATGCACGACTGAGATGATGCATATGACACAATGTAATTACCATGATGTTAACCAAATGATGCATATACTATGATGCAAGGATGATGATACTTGCAATGTATGCACGTATGAAATGCATGAAGTATGATGCATACCCTCATGAGTTGATGATGCATATGACTCGCAGTCTACAACCATTTTCTCGTAACTAACACCTGGGTAGTTCTATATCCTTAAGCGAGGATCAAAAGTTAGGACACTAGTAAGGTTGCATAGACAGAGATTGCAGTGGGGTTACGTCACATATACCTAGTCGCCAGTGCGCCCCTAATGGCTCAATCATATGACTGCAGTGCACATGAGGCCTTAAGTTCCGACACGGCATCATGGTCATGTGATTAAACACCACCACAAAAGAGGAATAACAACCCTGTAGTGTCAACAGCAACAAGATAGACTTAGGAACCCAAAGACAACCCAAAGTTGTACTGGGTGCACACTCGTTAGTCAGTCTACGGATTTTCGATGATAATGCAGCACCATGCATTGATTAAAGATGGTATATGTTATGATGCATGACTTTTACCATAAATATTTTTATTTTACTCAAAATCATCTGAGCAAAAATTTGAAGGTGCAACCTTCAGATGTTGCAACTGGAATAGCCAACAATAATAGGTACAACATCAAAAAGGGATAGATGAATCACTGAATGATGGATTGAAGGGTTTGCTGATGATTATCAAAGTTTAACAATCAAAGGAAAAGCTCAGTGTTTCTGCTGAAACAGATTCAAAGCAAAATCAAGGATTTGATTTGGCTGTCAAGCTAAGATCGGTGATAGGGTTCAAACATAACCCAATCCATTTGATTCACAAAAGACTGTCTTAACTCTAAGTTAGCCTAGCAGATTACGTTAGCTCCTACTACACAAAGTCTAGGCAGGCATTCAGATACAAGCACATATTCCAGTACATCAACATAACAACCAAGGCAATCAGGTCAATCCAAGATGATATGATGCATGCACGTTCTACACGTCCTCACAAACAAAAATAACTGCCAAGTAATCTTGGTCTTACGTGGTTAAATACGGTGGCATAATTAATACGTCTCTCCCTGTAGTATCTAGTCGATAATCCTAACCGTTCAGAACCTATCGAATCGTGGTTAGCATTCCTGCAGAAAACACATTATGTATATACTGAACCTTTCATGCCAGCATGTCATGAAAGCATCCCCAATCATTACTGTTCACTATAGAAACAGCATCTGTACAATTACCGCCGTACAGACAACGTTAACATACGTTATCGAGATAACGTATTCACGGGGGTACCGCAAAATGCGGGGGTGTTGCTGTTCATACCCCTTTACCTAACTATATACTCCCAATGTAATCAGCCGAAGTTGGTACATTGGCAGCATCTCAAGTTGGCCAGTGCTTGAGAAACAGCGTTCGGTTCGCATCACCGACGGGAAGGCTAACTCCCCAGTTAGCTGAGGATCCTTACCTTCTTACCTCATCGTCGAAGGTGTCGTTATAGAATATAAGGTTGGGTTGTGCATGAATTTAAGTTTTGACAGAAAGTAATGCTGGTAGTTAGGGTTATATATATATTATAGCCACCTCTATTTCCCTCATAAGCATTACCCTAGGGCTTTACGTACTAAGTACAATCCTTAACGAATCCAATGCGGCTTTACCAAACATTTTGTTGGTCAAACTTTTATACTGAAAGTATTTTTAAGGTAAAATGTATGTCCAGGGTAACCTTATAGCTCTGATACCAGCTGTGGCAGAACCAACCTGAATTATACCGGCTCAAGTACGTGAGTCCATTTCTGAGGGCTCCAACATTCTTCAAACGGTATAATCCCTTGGCCTGTCGGGTAACATCCCGATAAACCACCGAATACAGGATCAATAAGGTTACCTCACACGAAGGTGAGTCCAGAGATACAATCACCATCATATTTACATCACAGGAAATTACAATATAAGAGTTTCCAAAAGGAGTACGAAGTTTCAAATTTAGAGAAAACATTACAAAACTGTTAAGGTTATAGTTTTTGGCAACGGAAAACATACGCGATGATTACAACACGTCGTCAAGACGGATATCATGCTAAGCCCGGGCACGACATCACTCAGCATCATCAGCATTGGCCGGGGACGGATCCCATTCCACGGTCCAACCATCAGGAAGAGCACAGGGCCAAGACAGGGGAAGAGTAGGATCTTCAAAGGCTTTACCTGAAAAACATAAAACTAGCAAGGCTGAGTATACTAATACTCAGCAAGGCTTACCCGTTCATGGTATACTTAGCCATGTAACTAGACTTATGAAAGCTTATAATGGTTCTGGGTTTAATTTCAGCTGAAAAGCAATAAAAGTAGATCCTTAATTTCAACTTTTAGCTTTCAGGTTCTATGTGATTATCCATTCTGGATAAGCTCTTATAACTAAGCAAGCATGGTATATCCTTTAGCCAAACATCATCTTTGATAACCATAAAGTTGCTCTTGTTACTCTATGTGACAAAGGGATCAAGCAGTCTCAATCTTCGTGAGAAGCGGACGATTCTGAATCGAATTTCCAACCTTGCAAGGTAAACCTAACTCACACGCTTGGAACACCAAAGGGTCGTTCCGAAGCAACCGTTTGTCTTTCATTCCAACTCGTGGACAGGTCCACCACAAGCGACTGCAGGACCATACGCACTTCCAAAGTGCAGGACGTACGTCTGTAGCGCGACTACAAAACCCGTACTCCTGGTTGCCCTTGCAACACGTATTCCCACACGTCGAACTTAAGTAACCAGAAGAAGCAAGACGAGTGGTGGGAGATATGTCCACTCCTCGGGCCGATTGGTTACAAGGCTTGCCGCTTACCCAAAACTCACGGCATGTGGTTAGTACTTTCAAACGCTTAACCCCGATCACCACACACTGCGACCTTATCAAAATTTTTAACAACACAGACGGGGTATCATTCCCTTCCAAGATACTGCACATAACCCCGTCCGTCATCCTTATAGTGGTAACAGGAATGTAAGCATTACAACTCCTATATCGCGCGAGTGACAGGAAATCACCCGACTTCTACCGGTCCTATTAGCATAGCAGCTAGTCGGACTCAAGTGCTACTACTCAATATATTGGTTCCTAGGGACAATGCAACTAGGGTTTCAAGCAATTTCTAAGAACTTAATGCATAGAATACGTAAATAGATATAGATTGCGGTGTAAATAAAATAGTGGGTTATGTCCGGGGCTTGCCTTTACTGGTGGGGCTGAAGTCATAAATGTTAATATCTTCCGAACTTTGGTTCGGGGCTTCAGATAATCCTTTGGTGACGTTCATTTGGTCTTCAGAAACATCCTCTGTAGACTCCGGGGAGATCTCGCAGGTACCGTTGCCAAAAGTAATCGTATCTACATGTGATGCAACATTACATTTAAAGTATGCATACAAAACTATCTTACTTTACAATAAAGTTGCAATTCAACACTCACTTAACATATTACTCGTATAACAATCAAAAGATCTAAAACTAACTTAAACAGAGCTTTAGGAGGACAACTAATTTGGAATGGCTACAGAGCCAATGGGAACAATATGGGTTTAGCCGATTGATGAGTGCATCGGGTTCCTAGATGATCGATGAAAGCATCAATTACCTTGGCAGAAGGATGATTCCTAAAGCAGTTGTCTTATCTGAGATGTGCTTAAGTGTTATCCTAGGTAACTAGGCGTGGTTGTGTCGGCTCGATTACGTCAGCACAACAATTGAGTGACGTATAGCCGATTGGAGTGCGGTTGAGGGTATATGACCGATAGATATAGATAGCCGACCTCTCAGTTGATAAATCGGTAGATAGAAGGGTGTGGATAAGGATGGGAACACTAAGGATGGATCGGTTATAACCGATATGGAAAACATCTAGAATCAGCTTAGATCAGCCGATAGCATGAGTTCTAAGATGGTGTGTGCATCTCCGATACATCGTCTAGGTGCAGCCGAGGTAGGACAAAACAACAGGATTGTATCGGCAATAGCTGATACTAGAAAGATAACAACCATATCAGTTAATCAGCCGATGGTAGAAGCACCGGCTGACAGCTGTTACACAGGGACGTCATAGACTCAAGGAAACGGATGCTTAGTGGTTGGGTTGATAACCTGACACTGAAGCATAGCTGTCGAGATGTATTAGCTAAGCAGTAGATGCACACGGACTAACAAGGATCTTTATACGAAGAGAACCTTAAGGAAATGGCAATCAAAATAAGGAAAGAGTCTGGATGGCAGGAATCTTGAGTACTCGTGTGAAAAGATTAACTAAAGATCACACATCTGTACTTGAGACATACATCTTATGATCTATATTCAGCTATAACACAAGCATACAACACAAGGTATAATAAAGCACTCATTTCCTAAGATTTAACATAGACCACAATTCAAGACTTTCAATCCAAGAGCACAATATAAAACTTGTAGGGTTTGACTTAGGGTTCCAAACAAAACTGATTTTACATTTTTATGAACTTCCTACGAAAATCTATGAAATGTAGAAGTTCACTGATTTGATATAAAGAAGACTCTGGAAAACTTACAGAAAACACCCTAGAAACTTCTAAAACGAAGCAATTAAGTCCCTGGCCTGGAAAAAACAGATAACAGGAAGTTAACGATGATATTCCGGCAAAGGAATCGCCGGCATTAAGAAGATTCAGTAGGTTAGGGCAAACCTTGGTTGTGGAGAAGAACAGACGGAAAGTGAATTTTTCGTGGGGAATAGGATTGGCGATGAGAAGAGCTCGATGAAAGGGTTCACGAGCTTTCTTGAGGTGTTGTGGTCTTGCTCGGCGATCGACGAGGGAAAGGTGCTGCTGGATGCCGTGGACTCATGGGAGAAGCCGATAGGGCCGGATTGGTTCGCTATGCCGACTCCTTCGCGAACCTCAGGGTTTTCCGGCTCACGGGCTGAGTCTTCTCTGCTCATGCACATGCACTGCAGAAACACATCCGGTATGCCCGTGCAGTCACTTGCAGGGCCGCCGTACCTGGCTACAGCTCCTGTGCGTGACTCTCGCTCGCACAAGGTGTAGCTCTACCACCTTTTCTGCCAGCTGCGACGCCATCCGTATCGGCCTACCACCACCGCGGGCAGAATGCTTCTGCTCCATACTTGCGGACGCGCTAGTCCAATTCAGCCCGGACCTCCGCCTTCGTTTAGCCGTGCCACACTCGCCCATTCTGCCTCCGCGAGAACCGAAGCCCGCTCACACCGGGGCCATCTCCATATCTTCCGTGAGCAGTCCGCAGTGCCGCTTGATCTCATCCGCAGCTTTCCCTTTAACGGCCTCCGACGTCCTCCACGCGCGACTCTTCTGCTCCCTGGGCGGGTCCGCCTGCAGCCGCCGCATTGCAACTCCTCTCGCATCGCGCGCGACCTCCCTGCACATCGTCGTCCTGCACGCCGTGCAGCTGCTCCTCTGCTTCCTGCTGCCGAACCTGTGTTCGCCCGGCCTTGCCGCGTCACTCCCACGCTCGCACACGCGTTTCAGCACTGCTCGCGCCACCTGTCCTCCGGCCGCCCAGCGCTTGCACTCCAGCGCGCTGCGTGCCGCTCGCTCCCGCACGTGCCGCCACGTCGCGCTCCACCAGCTCCCGTACGCCACCGCGCGCACGCTCGTGCCGCACCTGCGCAGCGCCTGCGCTTACGAGTCCATGCTTCAACGCCACCCGAACCGCCCCCACGCCGGCTCGTTCCCGCACACCTCCACACCTGCTCGCGCGCCAGGGCTTGTCCGCGCCGTGCGCTCATGCTCAGCGCCTGCACTGCCCGCGCACGTGCCCCGCACGTTCCTGCCCAGCTCCACACCCGCCGCTAGTGCCACGCCCAAGCCGTCCCTGCTCTGCTCACCACCGTGCGCCAGCTCAGGCCGCCTGTTCCTGCTCTGGCACTGCCCACACCGCCCCCATGCACACCCGCTCGGTCCACCTGCGCGACATCTGCTTCGGGCCCGCCTGCAGAGCTGCAGCCGCACAGCCGGCCTGCCGCCCGCGCGCCCCGCCTGAGCCGCGCCACCGCCTGGGCCGCGCCACCGCCCGTCCCGCGAGCCGACCGAGCCGCCACCGCCAGCCGCGCCGCCTGGGGCCGTGCTCGCCCAGAGCCGGGCCGCCGGCCGCCCGGGGCAGGAGCGCCCCTAGGCACCGTCCTACGCCGTGGCTCGCCTGGTGCCCGAGCCGGGTGGAGGAGAGGGTAGACGAGAGAGAGAGAGAGAAGAGATAGGTGCTGCCGGTGGGGGAAATAAAAAGAAGGGAGACGCCAGGATAAGGTAGAGGAGAGAAGAAAGACTGATGGAATTCCCCAAGGGCTTATACGTAAAATCAGAGAACTGCAGGGACCTATTTGTAAAGCAAAATTTTCCATTGATTTAAAACCTGAATGAAGAAATGCCCAAAACGAAAGTTGGAGAGTTTTTCAAACTCTACAACATTGCTTTAGGGCTCAAGTTCAAAAACTTAAAACTTATATTTTTACACGTCAATATTTGAACAAAAGTTGGATTTGAATTACTTTTGTCCTAAAGAGTGGAATTTTATAAAATTCAGGACCTAAATGCAAGCATTTATGACACGTCATGATGACGGGATAGACTCGTCATAATGATTGGATAGACATGTCATGATGACTTGCACTTTTTACACTTTAGTCCTGAGTAAATTTTGAAAGTTACTTTTGTAAATCAAATACTTGCATAAAAGGACTTATACTTTTATAAAATTACATAAACACCCTTATTTTTACCATTTTACCCAAAGTTTTTACACACTTCAACACACACATTTCAAATTAAACTTTTGAATAAATATATATTTTTTTACAAGACATAAAGCAAGAAAAACATATTTCACTTATTTTGAAATTACCCTAATCCAAATACATTTTACAAAAACAACCCTAGGTTTTTCTGTAATTGCAAAAATACCCTTTTTGCTTGTACTTTAAATTTTTAAAAGCTTCACATAAGCACACATGAGCTTTATACAAACAAACACATATTTCACATGAACAAAATATATGTCTAGCATTACAAGTACACGAACTGTCACACGGGCGGGGATGGCTGGTCAGGAAATCGCATAAGCGCGACTCCAACCATGGATTCAACTCGGGTTTGGCCTGGGAGAAAGAGAGCGAGGAGGGGAATGCATCTAAGGGGTTGAGATGAGGCGTCGGGGGTCAGGGAAGGCGGATGACGGGGAGGCACGATCGTGGAGCTCCAGTGAGCAATCGTGCGCGCGGGATGGTGGGAAAGTGAGGGGAAAAAGGGCCAGGGACGATGCCCACCTCCATGCAGAGCTTCGGCAGCGGATGGGGGCATCGGAGCAGCAGCGAAGCGGCGAGACGGCGTCGTGCCTGAGCTTGGCGCCGAAGACAGCGGCGCGGCTAGGGTTGCGAGGGAAAAGGCAGCGACTGCGGAACATGCGGCGCGTAGGGCACGAGGCGGCAACTTTATAGGGTGGCCGCGGGGTTCTTGGTGTGCGGGCCTGGGCAGCGCGCGGGTGGCATCCATGCCGTGCCGTGGCCGGAATCGGGCTTGAGCCTGAGTTTGGCTCGAGGTCAGGGACGACCTCGACAGGTGGGTCCCGGCCGTCAGCGAGAGACGAGGGGAGGAGGGAGCTGGGCTGCTTGCTAGGCCATGCAGGCTAGCTGGGTTGGGCCGTGCGGGAGAAAGGAAGGCCAGGGAAAGGCCAAGTTGGGCTGAGCCGCATGGGAGAAAAAGAAAAGAGGAGAAAGAAGATGGGCCGGGCCAAAAAGGAGACAAGAGAAAGAGAGAAAATGAAATGCATTCAAATGTATTTGAATTTAAATTCAAATGGAAGCCAAACAATAAAACAATGCAATACGGCATGAAATGCACAAAACCTATATTTCCTTATAATTCTTTTTATGGTTAAGTAAATTACAATTAATAAATAGTAAATGCTCTAAAATCAAAATAATTGAAATAAAAATCTTATGGATCCTGTAAAGAATCTAGCAAAATTTATTTAGGTTCCTAATTTGAAAATCTGGGTGTTACAAGTAATCTGTTACTGGAAGTATGGGAGCGAGGACCCTCAGCAAAATTGCACGTAATACCAGTCGTAAACCAGTAAAACGGAGTTGTATTAGAAGGTGACTAGAAGTCAATTAGCAAGGGAGAAATAAATCTTGCTGGTAGTTTCAATCGATTCCTTGGGGCGGACCATGACAATTCACATGTTGACTTATGAAAACATCACGGTTGGCCCGAAGGGATTGATGACGAGGTCCTTCATGTGGGGTGATGGGTTCCTTGGGTGGGCCAAGACAAGTCATATGTTGCCATGCAAAGATGTCTCAGATAGCTCAAAGAAGGTGATGACAAGGTCCCGCACTTCATCTTGATCAGTTCCTTGGGTGGGCCAAGACAAGCTGTATGGTGCCATGCAAAGATGTCTCGGTTGGCCCAAAGGAAGTGACAACACAATCCTGTACATTCGTTGTTACAAAAGTAGTCGTTGTGCAAAGATGACTCGGCTAGCCCAAAGGAACTCTATGGGCGGGCCAAAAGAAGTCGTATGTTGCCATGCAAAGATGTCTCGGTTAGCTCGAAGGAACTCTTTGGGCAGGCCAAAACAGTTTGTACGGTGTTGAAATATGGATGAACGAACAAGCCCTATTTTGGGTAAACTCCTTGATCCTGTGACCGAGTGGTTGAACGAATTTCTTGGGAAACAACCCCTTGTTTCAAGATAAAACTCATGATAATGGTTGAAAAAATTCCCTAATGATCTCCATAAAACCTCCTTGAATCGGATCTCAATCTTCACATGGGCAGCCGCCTTGTTGCGCCCAGCCCTAGAGCGTAGAAACCAGACGAGCATAGATAGTTGTCGATCCTGATTCGTGGGTAATTGCCAATGAAGCCATGTCGCTTGTTTATGAAACCACGCCAGTTTGTTGATGAAACCGGACTAGTCGGATTCAATTCCAACTAGTCATTGGTGGTGTGAGTCCCGCTCCCGACTAGTTGTGTAGTCGAAGTAGTCGTCGAGAAGTCAAGGGTCCTGCCTCCCTCGAATGGTTCTAGGCGTGACAGGTTGTGAGGGTTGATGGCGCAGAAAGGTGGGCTGAACTAGGTAGCTTGGAGGACTCCATGCCCATCCAATGCCCGAGCCCACCCGACCAAGTTGGAGGTGCAGAAAGGTGGGTTGAGCCAGGTAGCTTGGAGGACTCGTGCCCTTCCAACGCCCAGACCCGCCCGACCAAGTTGGAAACGCAGAAAGTTGGGCTGAGCGGGGTAGCTTGGAGGAATCGTGCCCTTCCAATGCCCGGGCCCGCTTGACAAAATTGGATGCGCAGAAAGGTGGGCTGAGCCGGGTAGCTTGGAGGACTCGTGCCCTTCCAATGCCTAGGCCCGTCTGACCAAGTTGGAAACGCAGAAAGGTGGGCTGAGCCGGGTAGCTTGGAGGACTTGTTCCTTTCCAATGCTCGAGCCTGCCCAAAAAAATTGGATGCGCAGAAAGGAGGGGTGTGCCAGGTAGCTTGGAGGACTCGTGCCCTTCCAATGCCCGGGCCCGCCCAACAAAATTGGATGCGCAAAAAGGTGGGCTGAGCCAGGTAGCTTGGAGGACTCGTGCCCTTCCAATGCCTGGGCCCGCCTGACCAAATTCGATGCGCAGAAAGGTGGGCTGAGCTGGGTAGCTTGGGGGACTCGTGCCCTTCCAATGCCTGGACCCGGTTGACCAAGTTGGAGGTGCCATCAGGCCCTGGTGGCCGTTTGATAAGGGTAGTGCGTCGTTGATGAAGTCCGAGTAGTCGGCGGGGACGGGAGCCCTTTGATGGATGCTGACTAGTCCTCCTCTGACTTGTAGTAGACAATCCAAATCCTCCTCCGACTTGTGGTAGATGATCCAAATCCTGCTCCGACTTGTAGTGGACGATAAAAATCCTCCTCCGACTTGTAGTAGACGATCCAAATCCTCTTTCGACTTGTAGTAGACGATCCAAATCCTCCTTTGACTAAGACAAGAACCTGTGGTATGGGACCGCGGGCTGAGGTGGATTCGGTTCGAGGGGTTCCGGGTTGTCGATCAAGTCATGGATTGCACGGTTGACATCCATGCGGTTGGTATGAGTGCTTCAGGCTACTTCTGGTCAGAAAATTGAATTCCACCAAGACCATTGGTGAGGTTGTACGGGAGCAAGGCCCCTTTAGTAAACTATGCGTAATACTAGTCGGAAACTAGTAAATGGAGTGTTACTGGGAGTTTGGGAGCAAGGCCCCGTCAGTGACATAGAAAACTAGTCAGGAACCAGTAATCTAGGGGTTATTGGTAGTTTGGGGGCAAGACCCCTTCAGTAACATAGAAAACTAGTTAGAAACTAGTAATCTGAGCGTTACTGGAAGTATTTGATAGACAATCTCATAGGTGCTTTATTTGACTAATTAATGGGTTCCACTAGTCCTTGAAAAATGAGGCAACCCCTTTTGGCAGTTGCATGGTTCGGCTGTGACAGGGTTCCCTGAGTTTAGAGAGGGAGTCATGATTAACCCGAATAATGAACATAAATAACGACCCTGACTAAGAGGTAAAAAAGGGTGCTTTTAGGTGTACGAAACCTCTTGTTTCGAGATATAGTCCCAAAATAATGGTTTAAACAAATGAAACACCAAAAAGACCCTCAGAAGACCTCCTTGAATCGGGTACTTAATTTATGAGTAAATCATTATTCGGGTAGTCCCGTTGCCTTTCTTCGTAGTTTGGACGGGGCTCTCCGAAGGGTATGACATTCAAATGCGGAATGCTTGCTCTTCGAGTGCCATGGGCATTGCCCGTGGAGGACTACCTTGAATCATTCCTTTGAACTGAGAGTCTTCTTTCTGCGAGTGGATTGTTCCCCAGCTTCTAGCTTGCGCTTCCGAGTTGTCTCTACGTAGTTGAGAGGGAGTTGATAGCGGGTGGGGCTGTAGGCTTCCACTTCTTCATGCTCTTGCTGCCTGGCAATGATGACATTGCGGGCGTCCCTGCCAGCATTGATGATGGCGCGAAGGTCACCCATGGAGGAGTCATGGAGGTTGCGGCTCCCCTGCTGGTTAGTCTTGACCGCACGGTGCCTACGTTTGGCGCGCTTCGCATTGATGAGCCTACGGTGTTCCTTCTGGATGTCATCTGCGTCATCTACCTTGATGTTGGCTGAGGATTCACTATCCATTGTTACATCCACATCTTTATCGAGTGGATCAAGGAGGCAGTCATCATAGTCGTCTAGCTGGACGCGCTCGAGGCCTTCACAGTCCTTGTCGGTGTGAATCATGAACACTTCTCGATTGGGGGCAAAATGTTTGGCGCTCTGCACCACCTGGCCCTCATCTTCATTGACGGAAGGGAGGAGGGATCTGCCGTCATGAAAAGGGAGTTCGCCGGGTGTGGCAATGAATCATGGTGGACTTGATTTGAGAGTCCTGGAGGGTTTCATGCCCTTCCGATACCCAAACCTGCCTGACCAATCTGATCCCCTTACCAGACCACGGGTCACATGAGTGGCTGAATCCGAGTAGTGCCGGAAACAATAGTCCCCTGACGCATGGTGGCTTCTCCTTCTCCTAGTGGTGGTAGATGATCCAAATCCTCTTCCAATGCGGAGAGGGTCCTGGTTTGAACCGCCTCAAACCAATCTGGACATGGTTTGGGGGTTTCGATTTTGCCGATGGAGAGAGTGTGCATTACACAAAAAGTAGGTGGCAAAACATAGCTTTGATCTGTGAGCAATTTGTCAACGAAGTCGACTAGTCGGAGCCAATCCCGACTAGTTGCTGACCGTGCAGAGCTAGTTGCCGAGTAGTTTGAACTCGTTCCTGACTAGTTTCTAGTTGAGACGAGTTGTTGAAGTTGTCATTGGCGCTGTTGATTTGTTGAAGCAGTCGTAACTGCGGCGCGAGTCGAGTAGTCGAGGTCGTCGCTGCAGCACGTTGATGTTGTGATGTGAGGTGAAGTTAAGCGGGGTAGTCGAAATCTTCTGGCTCCCTGTAGTTGATACACTGAAGGGTGGATTCTGCCACAAGACGGGAGTCGTATTTGAGTAACTCAGAGGGCTCTAGACCCTTCCAATACATGAAACGGCCTTGTGGCATAGATGTTATGGTTAAACCCAGATGATTTCCCGAAAACGACTCGGAGTAATCATCGGGTTGCGAGTGGTTGTCGAGAACTGGGCCTCCGGACATGCGGTGGCTCCCTCATCCTCGAGTCCTCCTCGGCTCGAACTTGTAGTTAATGGGTACTCTTTGTTTGAGTCTAAGTCATAGTCATGAACGGGAGGCCCCCGACACGCGGTGGCTCCCTTTTCTCAAATCTTGAAAAGACGATCCAAGTCCTCCTCCAAGTCGGAGAGGGACTTGGATTGCGTAGCCTCCTCAAATTGGTTTGAATCCGATCCGAGTTGTCCTGGTGCAACACGAATTGAAGTCGCATCGAAAATGGATGTCTTTTCGATCTGCCTGGGTAGATCAGGGAGCAACAACTCGTCGAAGTTGTCGAAGAACTCATCAAGGTTGATGCTTCGAGTTGGTGCAGAGGCCTCCGGCTTCCTTGAGTCGACTAGGCGGCTGTTGAAGCCACCCAAGCCGTTGGCGATGCAGATCTAGGAGCTAAAGATGAAAGTTGTGTCCTCATCGAGCATGGTGCTAGAGAAGCTGAGAGATGCCATCGAGTTCTCCGGCGGATGCTCGATGAACAACCCTACCTGGCGCGCCAGCTGTCGGTGGTTTACTGCCACGCCCACCGAGGGATACCCCCGAGGTGGTGAGTTTGTAGGTAGGGTGTTGCCGAGATCAGGAACTTGAAGGTGCAAGGAACATAAAGTTTAGATAGGTTCGGGCCACCGAGAGCGTAATACCCTACGTCTTGTGTGATTTGTATTGCCTTTGGTGGTGATCTCCTGTTTGGAGGGGGTCCCTGTCCGCCCTTATATAGTCTGGGAGGACAGGTTTACATGGAAGTTCTAGACAGGTACAAGCCCAGTAGTCCTACCTGAGTACTTTTCGAGTAGTTTCCTACTGTGTCCGATAAGTTTTACTACTGTATGAGTAGTCCTACTATACTATGAGAAGTTATAACAGATGTAGGACGTGGGCCATATCCCATCCCTTATCCTAGAAAAAGTACGCTATGTGCACAGTCCCGTGGGCCCGGGTCTAAAAAGAACCGCCTCAATTAATCTACCTTAAGTGCGATAACCATCACCAGGGAAGCAATCTGGGCCAACACACACTTAAAACGGAGTAAACGACAATCTATCGGGTAACATCCCGATGCAACTACTGGAATTTCGATCGAAACAATGCATACACACAACCCACATGAAGGTGAGCCCAGAGATTGCAACAATCCACAATTTTCACATCAAAGAGTTCAACATGAATTATTATTCATCGATAAGTACTTTCGGAGTTTTAATAGTAAATAAAGGATAGTTCTAACGACGATGCAAGATATCATGATGAAGCCCGGGTCAGTGTTTTATAGCCACTCCCATTGAGGGATACCCTGAGGTGGTGAGTGTGTAGGTAGGGTGTCGCCGGGATCAGGAACTCGAAGGTCCAAGGAACATAATGTTTAGACAGGTTTGGGCCGCCGAAAGCTTAATACCCTATGTCCTGTATGGTTTGTATTGCCTTTGGTGGTGATCAGGTAAACCTGTATGGTTTGTATTGTCCACGTGGCACACTTCTCCTAGGATACGTGATGGGACGTGACCCATGCCCTACATCTGTTGTAACTACTCATAATGCAATAGGATTACTCGTACAGTAGTTAGACTAGTCGAGCACGGTAGGAAACTACCCAAAAAGTACTCGGATAGGACTCCTTGGCTTGTACCCGACTAGGACTCCCAAGTAAACCTGTCCCTCGGACTATATAAGGGTGGATAGGGACCCCCTCGGGGACAATAACCATCGAAGGCAATACAAACCACACATGACGTAGGGTATTACGCTCTCAGCGGGCCAAACCTGTCTAAAACCTTGTGTTCCTTTGCACCTTCAAGTTCCTGATCTCGATGACACCCTACCTCCAAACTCACCACCTCATGGGTACCCCTCGGTGGGCGTGGCGGTAAAACACCAACAGCTGGCATGCCAGTTAGCGGTGCTCATCGAAGATCCACTAGAGAACTCGATGGCATCGTTCAACTTCACCAGCGCTATGCTCGACGAGGGCACGACCTTCATCTTTGGCTCCTGGATCTGCATCACCGACGGTTTGGGTGGCTTCAACAGCCACCTGGCCAACTCTAAGGAGTCGGAGGCTTCTTCATCAACTTCAAGCAGCGATCTAGATGACTTCATCGACAACCTTGACGACATGCTGCTTCCCGATCTAGCCCAGCAGATCGAAAAGATGTCCGTTTTCAACGCGACTTCCACTCGTGGCACACCAGATCTACTCGCGTTGGATTCAAACCAATCTAATAAGACTTGATGACCCAAATCCCTATCTGACTTGGAGGAGGATTTGGATCTGCACTCAAAATCAAGGACGTGGGCGCCACCACTTGCCAGGAGGCCCCCGTTTTTGACGTCCACTTGGATTTCGACGGAGAGTATTCCCCGTGCACTACACCTTCGAGCCGGATCCAAAAAGGACTCGGAGACGTGGGAGCCACCTCATGTCGGGCGGTCCCCACCCTTGAAAATGTGGCAGAACCGCCTGAATTAACCCGGCTCAAGTGCACTGACCATCATCCTTAAAGCTGAACCGGTTACCACGCACTTCAAACGGATTAATCCGATAGTCTGTCGGGTAGATCCCGATGCGACCACTTAATATTTCGATCGAAACAAAGTGTACACATAACTTGCACGAAGGCAAGTCAAGAGATTACGACATTCCACAGATTTTATCTCCACAAGTTGGACATCAATTATTACATGTCGAAATCACCACTCGAGTACTTTTAAGTTCAACATAAAACTTCAATTAGAGTTTAACAGCAGGGGAAAGAAAACACATTCATCTAGCATCGATCTGGATACCACGATGAAACCCATACGTGGCATCAGTCGGCAGAGTCATTGCTAGCCCGGGACGGATCCCACTCCACTGTCCAACCAGTCGGCAAAGCACTCGGCGAAGACAAACCAGCTATCAAATCTTCAAAAGACACACCTGAAAATATTGCCACAAGCAAGGCTGAGTATACTAATACTCAGCAAGGCTTACCTGACTAGTGGTATATAAAATACCGACTACTAAGCATGCATGGCTCTAAGGTTCTAGGGTTTTCATTTTGCTGAAAAGCAACAAAGAGTAAGTCCTTAATTTCATATTTTAGCTTTCAATATTCTAGTTCATTTAACCAGTCTAGGTGAGCATCTATCTCTAATCAAATATGGTGGAAAACATTTTATCATCCGACAAGTTTCATCATAGCCATAGTTCCTCTTGTTACTATTTGTGGCAAAAGCATTAAGCAGTCTCAATTAACGCGAGAAACGGATGATTCGAATCAAATTTCTTAACCTTGCAAGGGAAACCTAAACACACGTCACGTGGTTACTCACAGAGTCACACGTGCAACTTTTCCTCTTTATTCCCGTTTCATGGATCAGGGCCACCAGCCTCGAGTACAAGAGGTCCATGAACCACGGACGACGCTAGGCCATGACCCCTCTTGCACTCACCATTGGACCCATGGTACAGCATCAAGACGGTAGAACCCGTCCACGCACCCGTTCAATTGGGTACTTAAGCTTACCGATTACCATATTCTTGGCATGTGGTTACTACTTTCAAACGCTTAACCACCACTACCACACACTGTAGCCTTAGCATTTTTTTTCTACTCGGACGGGGACTCAACCATGAGTACTTTACCACAGCCCTACCCGTCGACCTTATAATTGCAGCATGCGGTAAAACATTCAACTCCTATAGTTCTCGCGAGTGGTAGGAAACCACTCGACTTTTACCGCACCTATTAGTAGAGCAACTACTCGACTTCTTGTTCTAGTAGTCATTACATTGGTGCCTAGGATCATGCAGCTAGGGTTCCAATCAACTCCTATGAACTTAAATGCATAGGTAAAAAGGAACAATAGTTGCATAATTTAAATACTGGGATCATGCACCGGGGCTTGCCTTCTTATGTAAAACTAGCCGGGGGTTCTGCTGAACGTTGGTCTGGGTCTTCAGCGACTTCTGTTAGATTCACCAGAGCTTCACGCTGCTTGTTAGACCCGGGGCCATAGGACTATGTACATAACGTAGTTTAAAGAGGTTTAAGAGATTAAGTCCGTCTTATCTCTTATTTATCACGTTTATCTCTTATTTATCCCGTTTAAGTACGAGATAGAGCTAATCGATACAGAAGGAATCTACCCGAGACATGTTATGGTACGATTCCTTAGCTGGAGTTGGTTAGTATCTTTGTAACCCTGACCTCCTGGATATATAAGGGAGGGCAGGGACCCCTCTCAAAACAAGATCTCCAGATCAAACTACACCAAAGGCAATACAAACCACCGTACAGGACGTAGGGTATTACGCGCCTAGCGGCCCGAACCTGTCTAAGCTGTGACACTCAGGTAATTAGCTTGGTCACACCCTAGAGTTTTGCTATGCTTTTATGTCCAAAGTATGGCAAATGTGTGTTCTATGTATGCAATGTTATGGAAAAAGTGATGTTTATATAAATAAATTTAACTAAAGGTCCTTTTATGCAAAAATAGGTGGAGATGGGGGAAAAGTTTAAATGTATGAGGGTTATTTTGCAAAAAGGGAGAACTGTGGTTAACTTTGCAAAATATGTGAAATTACCCCTGGGTATACATGTAAAAGTATTTTTATCCATAGGATTTACATGAAATGTGAAATTATTACAAAGTTTATAATATCTCCAAAACTATTGCTCAAATGCAGATGAACCTTAAAGAGAAGTTGTAGAGTTTGAAAAACCATGCACTTTTGCTTTTTGGACCATCTTCATTTGAGCACCGGTTTAAAAGTTGCAAGTCCTTTTCAGTGAGGTCCCTGCTTTTCCCTGATTTCACAGATCAGTCCCTGGTTCAGTTCCTTCCCCTTCTCCCCCCTGGCGCTTCTGCCCTCCCCTGCTCTGCTCCCCTGGTGCTTCTGCCGCCGGTGTAATGCGCCGCTTCTGGCCACCGCCGGCCATCTCCTGTGCCTCCCCCGTCCACGCGTTGCTCCCCCACCCTCCCACCGCTCTAGCCCTCTGCTGCTGGCGTCCCACCCGAGCGCCACGTCTTCCACCGGCTGCCAGCACCGCACGCCGGAGTTTCTGCCGCCACCGCAATACCCCTGTGGGCATGCCTTATCCCTCCCTCTCTTCTACTCCATGGCACCAGCAACTCCAAGCCACCTTGTTTCCCTCGCCTTTTCACTTGCCAAACCCCTGCCCTCGGCTGTTTCTCCCCTTTCTTCTTCCCTGCGTCACCGGAGCCGCCCGCACTCCTCACCGGCGTACACCGCAATCACTTCACCTTGCCCAAATCCCACTGACCCAGAGTTTCCCCACCCCCTCCCCTTGCCCCACATCGTGATCCAGACCAGCCCCGGCCCTTCCCCTCGCCGGATTTGCTCTACCCCGAGCCGCCCCTCCATTGGTGCCGCCGAGCTCGGCTTCACCGTCGACAGCCCGCCTCGCCACACCTCCGTCCAATCCATGTATGGGAATCGTCTCCCCACATCTCAGTGATGCTCATGCGCGCGCTATGCCCTCGTGTTCGCCGGCCTTTCGCCGGGAACGGTGTTGCGCCGCCACGGCCGCTGCGCCTCACCGTCGTCGACCGTGTCCCGTGGCTACCCGTCGAGCACCGCCCCTCCTAATCTCTTCCTTGGGCTCTGTAGACCATGCCTAGGCAGTTCTTCCCCGCCGGCGACCTCGCCGTCGGTGAGAACACGTCGGAGCCGAGAGGCCAGCCGGCGTCGGGGCTCGGCAGGGACCCTTTTGCAAATAGGAAGTTTGGTCTGAGGGCCCCGATGCAATTTTACCGAGACCCCCCCCCTTGAGCATCTGTTATTTCATGTGTGTGTGTTTTCTGCCTTACAAAATTCGTAACAATTCACAGAAAAATCAAAAAATGGCAAAACTAGTTTTGTTAGAAACAAGATTTCAAACTCTATAATTTTTGTTAATAGAGTTTAGTTTGAAACAAAATATTTATACCTGTATTTTAAATCTAAGATTGAGGGGTAATATACACTTAACCTTGACATTTCATGCTTGATTGCTTATAAAGTTTGGCATAAATGTTCTATGAGCTCTAGATAACCTTGTACAAAGTTGCGAATTTAAACTTGTTTTAAATTTAACTTCTTTTATTTGAACTTTCAAATTTGAAATAAACCTAATGTATAGCCTTCTTTAATGGGAATCTTTTATCATTCACTAATGTAATATTTTATAATGTTTAATATATAAACAAATTTCTATAATCTTTTATTTAAAAGTTTTTAATTCAAATTTTGGTTCATTTCAAATTTAATTTAAATGTTTTAGTTCTTATTGCAATAAACTCTACCATATCTTTATAAATAGTGTTTTAAATCTAAAACCTCTTTATTTTATGCATGTTTGTGTGTTAATTGGATGAGTGATAATATTTGAAATGTGAAATTTTAAATTTAAATTTCACCTCATTTAATTTATTGCATCTCATATAGAATCAACGACACTCGACGACGGGGACTATGAACTGGTCTTAGGACAAGACCAAGGCTTCCCAGAAGATCCAGCGCAAATCGTCGAGGGACTAACTGAAGCCCCGAACCCAAGTTCGGAAGCCTCTGACTCTCCTGCCCTCACCCCCACTCCAGAAGGCAAGCCCCGGACATATCCCATTACTTTATTTACATTGCAATCTATGTCTATTATATTATATCTTGCATTAAGTCTAGGAGTTGTAATGAAACCCTAGATGCATGAATCCTAGGAATCCAATGTAATGCTCCCGAGTCCTTATCGGATAGATGCTCCGCTAATAGGACCGGTAGAAGTCAAGTGATTTCCTGTCACTCGCGCGACATAGGAGTTCCATGTTACATTTCTGCAACCACTATAAGGACGACGGACAGGGTCATGTGCTGTATCATGACCTGGAAGTTTACCCTGTCTGTTTCGTTAAAAGTTGATAAGGTCGATATGTGTGGTAGTGGTGGCTAAGCGTTTGAACAGTACTAACCACATGCCCCGAAATATGGTAAAGCGGTAAGCCTAGTAACCGATCGGCCTGGTAAGTGGACATATTCCCACCACTCGATCTTTATGTTATGTTCACACGCACCGACTTGTGGGAGTACGTTCTGCATGGCAGACAGGAATACGGGTTTTGTAGTCGCGCTACAGACGTATGTCCTGCACGAGTGATGTGCATACGGTCCTGCAAGTCGCTTGTGGTGGCCTGTCCACGAGTCGGAATGAAAGGTAAACGGTTGCTTCGGAACGCCCTGTTGGTATTCCAAGCGTGTGTGTTAGGTTTACCTTGCAAGGTTGAATCTCGATTCAGGAATCGTCCGCCTCTCACGATGCATGAGATTGCTTATCCCTTCTGCCACATTGAGTAAGAAGTGGAACTAATGATGGATAATCTTGATGGATGATAATCACTACCTTGCTTGCTTAGTGTAGGTGCTAATCTAGAATAATTACTCAACTAGAAGATGAAAGCTAAAACTTGAAAGTAGTACATACTCTTTGTTGCTTTTCAGCTGAAAATAAACCCAGAGCCTTTACAATGCCTTCATAAGTCTAGTTACGGGCTAAAGTATACCCAGCCCCGGGTAAGCCTTGCTGAGTATTAGAATACTCAGCCTTGCCAATATCTATTTCAGGTATGACCTTCGAAAATCCCACGGATAACCTCGTGTGGCCAACGTCCGTTCCTTATGGCTGGTCCGTGGAGTGGGATCCGTCCCCGGCCGGCACTGACCGTCCGGAGTGACACCAGGCCCTGGGCTAAGCTTGGTGTTCGCCTTCGCGACGAATGTAGTCGCGTAAAACTTTTTCTTCCGCTGTGAGTTTGGACAAGCTGTTATGCTTGTCAGTTGAACATGGTTTGTATAAGTTTACTTATCTTTGAACTCGGTTTGTAATAATGTATGTATGACTGTAAATTAAAAGTTGATGAGCTATTCTGTGATGTGAACTCGCCTTCGTGCGAGGTAAACCTGCTTCGATCCTGCTAAACCGTGGTTGTATCGGGCGGAGACCCGACAGACCAAAGGATTATTCCGTTTGAAGTGCGTTAAGCTGATTGCAGTTGTACGGCGATCAATAGCGCACTTGAGCCGGAATAATTCGAGCGGTTCTGCCACAGCTGGTATCAGAGCTGTAGGTTTACCTTTACATCCGAAAAAGCTCTTAAAAAGTATTTTCTGGATAAAAGTTTGCCAACAAATGAATTTACAAAGTACGTTGGATCCGTTAAGGTTGGTGATTAGAACGTAAGGCCCTAGGGGCTTATATGGGAAAGTATCAGGTGGCTATTAGTATCTATATATATATATAAATCTGACTTGCAGCACTACTTTCTGTCAAAACTTAAATTCCTGCACAATCCAACTTTACTTTCCGTAACGACATCTACGAACGGAGGTGAGAAGGTAAGGATCCTCAGCCAACTGAGGGAGCTTGGCCTTCCCGTCGGTGATGCGAACCGAACGCTGTTTCTCAAGCAGTGGCCTACTTGAGATGCTGCCAATATACCAACTTAGGTTGATTATATTGGGAGTATATGGTTCGGCGCAGGGTATGGCGATCGCTGTTCATACCCCCGCATTTTGCGGTACCCCCGTGAATACGTTGTTTCGATAACGTATGTTAACGTTGTCTGTACGGCGGTAATTGTATAGATGCTGTTTCTATAGTGAACAGTAATGCTTGGGGACGCTTTCATGTCGTGCTGCCATGAAAGGTTCATGAGATATATATATATATATATATATGTGTATTCTTTTGCAGGTACACTAACTACGTTTACGCTATTAGGATGTGTAGGGTTTATCGACTAGTTATATATAGTGAGAGACGTATGGTTATGCCACCGGAATTAACTACGTAAGTCCGAACATATTCGGCAATTGTTTTGGTTGTGAGGACGAGTAGTGCGTGCATGCATAATCTGTTAACAAAAGGATTTTCATAAATAAAGGATATGTTGTTTGCCTTAGGAATGGGCTAATGGAGTTTTAATGATGGTTTTAGGTTGGGTATCTTATATAGAATCTTAGGTATCCATCTGATTTCTAGCCTTTGCTGTTATCAGACTTGACTATCTTATTCCATTTATCTTGTGATTTCTCAGCAAAGTAAAGAGTCTCCGAAATGGACTCTGAGCACGGAGACCCTGTTATCAGTCCCCATCATTCTTCTTCTGGTAGCCAGTCATCAGTAGGTAACTTAGAAGACTTTTAAGTTGAGAGGGTGCCAGTCCAGTTGTACTTAGTGTAGTAAAAGTGTAAAATAGGTAGTGTGTAGTTTGCCTAGGTCTGGAGCCACTTGTTGTATATGTGGCATATGTAATTAAGTGATGGCTTGTAGTAGTCCAGGGGTACTAATGTAAGACATAAGGATCACCAGTGCTTATGTAGTAACCCAAATCTTGTGTCTGTTATCTTCCTTTATCTTCTTGTATCCGAATGAGTGGGTTGAATGGAGCATAAGAATTGCATTCCTGTTTGGAAATTGTATATCATCTGAAATTTGGAATAGGAAAGTTATTGATAATGGATATCTTCTTCATTTCAGATGGTTGGAGCTACTTGTGGAACCCCGGAAGGATTCCGGGCAGGACAACCTGGTAGTTCTCAACAACCACCACTGCCACCTCCAAACCTGGCCGAGGTTATAGCCCGGCAAACTGAGCTTCTAAATCAACTTGTGCAAGCTCAGATGGGCCACTTCCAGCAGCAACCTCGAGGCCGAGGTGAACTTCTATCGGCCAGTTACCAGGACTTCCTCAGCACTCAACCGCCATTATTCCATAAGGCCGATGAACCTTTGGACGCAGATGCTTGGCTTCGAACTATCGAATCCAAGTTCGCCTTATTACCAGCCCCATGTACAGATGAGAATAAGGTGCTCTTTGCAGCTCAGCAACTCCGGAACACTGCTCGTCTTTGGTGGGACCAGTTTCATGCAATGCAACCCGCCGATCATGTCGTCACTTGGGACGAGTTTCGGACTGCATTCCGAGCACACCATATACCAGCCGGACTCATTGAGCGGAAGCTCAATGAATTCTTGAGTTTGACCCAGGGTACTCGCACTGTCACATAGTATGCACAAGTTTTCAATCACTTGTGCCAGTATGCGGGGTCACATGCGGACACTGATGCCCGCAAATGTGATCGCTTTCGTCGAGGCTTAAATACTAAACTGAAGGAATGGCTGAATTTAGTAAAGACCGACAGTTTCAATGAGTTGGTCAACATGGCCATAACTCAAGAAGACTGCATTGCCGCCCACAGAGCGGAAAAGAAATGGAAGGCACCTATAGGGCCTGCAATTTCACAATCGCCAAGGTATCGGTTGGTCCCAAGTAATGTTCCTCGAGCTCCGCCTCGAGGCAATTTACCTGGCAGATGGGTAGCTCGACCTCCCCAACAAGTCCAAATCAACCGACCACCACTGCCACAAATTCAGCAGCAACCTCAACAAGGTCTGCGGCCGAGTTTCCCGTCAGCTACTCCAGGAAACAACAATTATCGTTTTTTCAATTGTGGAAGCCCGTCCCACTTCATCAAGGACTGCCCTCAACCTAGGAACTCTTTCCAAGGGCAAACATCTAATCCAAACTACAAGAGCAAGGGTAAGAAGCAAGTAGTGCAGGTCCGTCAAGGGAGGGTAAACCTCACCACACTCTCCGAACTCCCTGAAGGGGCACCAATAATGACGGGTACATTTTCTATCAACTATCATCCCGTTATTATTCTTTTCGATACTGGTGCCACCCATAGTTTTATTAGTATGGATTGCGGGACTAAAGTGGGATTGGATATCTGTAATATAAATGAAGCTTACAGGATTGTAACTCCTGGTGGTAATATCTTGTCCAATCAAATCTGTAGAAGGGTACCAATTCAGCTGGGTAATCATCTAATCAAAACAGATTTGTTAGTATTAGACCTAAAGGGGATGGATGTCCTTTTGGGTATGAATTAGATGAACCAGCATCATGTGTCCTTAGATATCCCTTCTCGAACCGTGGGAATAGATTCACCTGAAAGTGAGTCGACCATTCTCTATCTTCCACAACAGCAATACTTTAACCCTTGTACTTATGCTACCTCTGGGGTTAAGCTAAAAGATATCCCTATCGTCTGTGAGTATCCCGATGTCTTTCCAGACGATTTGCCTGGAATGCCTCCAGATAGAGATATCGAGTTTATCATAGAACTCCAACCTGGTACAGCCCCTATCTCTAAGAGACCTTACCGTATGCCTCCTAATGAGTTGGCCGAGTTAAAAACCCAACTCCAAGATCTCTTAGACAAAGGTTTCATTCGTCCGAGTGCATCACCGTGGGGTTGTCCAGCCTTATTTGTGAAAAAGAAAGACAATAGCTTAAGGCTGTGTGTTGATTACCGTCCTCTCAATACGGTGACTATTAAAAATAAGTATCCTCTACCCCGTATTGATATCCTCTTTGATCAATTAGCCGGAGCCAAGGTGTTTTCTAAAATAGATCTTCATTCCGGCTACCACCAAATTAAGATTCGGTCCAGTGATATTCCAAAAACAGCCTTCTCCACTCGGTATGGTCTATACGAGTATCTTGTCATGTCATTTGGTCTCACCAATGCTCCAGCCTATTTCATGTACCTCATGAATTCTGTCTTCATGCAAGAACTCGACAAGTTTGTTGTGGTCTTCATTGATGACATCCTGATCTATTCTAAAACTCCAGAAGATCATGCTAAGCATCTTCATGTCATTCTTCAACGATTAAGAGACCACCATCTGTATGCCAAATTCTCTAAATGTGAATTTTGGCTAGATACAGTCAAATTTCTGGGCCATACCATTTCTGGTGACGGAATATCCGTCGATCCCAGTAAAGTACAAGAAGTGATGGATTGGAAAACCCCGACCTCCATCCATCAAATTCGTAGTTTTCTCGGTCTAGCTGGCTATTATCGCCGTTTCATTCCTGACTTTTCCAGAATAGCCAAACCTATGACCGAACTACTAAAGAAAAGTGTGAAATTCTCCTGGGATCAAAAATGCGAAAATGCATTTCATAATCTCAGAAATCATCTTACGACTGCTCCAGTCTTAGCTCAACCAGATGTCTCAAAACCTTTTGACATCTACTGTGATGCGTCAGGAACTGGACTTGGTTGTGTACTTATGCAAGACAACCGAGTAATTGCATATGCATCACGAGCACTTAGGGTTCATGAACAGAACTACCCCACCCATGATCTCGAGCTTGCAGCTGTTATTCATGCCCTAAAGATTTGGAGACACCATCTGATGGGTACAAAATGTCATATTTACGCTGATCATAAAAGCCTCAAGTATATTTTTACCCAGGCAGATCTGAATATGAGGCAAAGGCGCTGGCTAGAACTTATCAAAGATTATGATTTAGAAGTCCATTATCATCCAGGCAAGGCCAATGTCGTTGCGGATGCCCTTAGTCGCAAAGCGCATTGTTCTTGCCTATCCATTGAAGCATTCAACGAGACTCTCTGTTGGGAAATGAGTAAGCTCAACCTAGAGATCATTTCCCAAGGTGACTTAAACCACCTTTCGGTTGAAGCCACACTTAGAGATAGCATTGTTCTAGCACAACAGCGTAATAAAGGGGTCAGAGTCATTAAACAGAAGATAACACAAGGAGAAGGGAAGTATAAATGCTTCCGAGTAGATCCTGAAGGAGTATTATGGTTCAATGAGCGTATCGTTGTACCGAAGGACCATAAACTCCGTAAACAAATAATGGATGAGGCCCACTTGTCCAAATTCTCTATACATCCTGGTAGTACAAAGATGTATCAGGATCTGAAACAGAACTTTTGGTGGACCCGTATGAGATGAGAGATCGCCAAATATGTGTTGGAATGTGATATTTGCCAAAGAGTCAAAGCCAGTCATTTGAAGACTGCTGGTATCCTTCAACCTCTACCCATTCCCTCGTGGAAGTGGGAGGATATCAGTATGGATTTTATTGTTGGCCTGCCCAACACTTCTCGGAGGCATGACTCTATTTGGGTAATCGTTGATTGATTAACCAAGACTGCACATTTTCTTCCCGTGCATACCACATATAATGCCAAAAGGTATGCCGAGATTTATCTGGATCAAATTATTCGACTTCATGGAGTACCTAAAACGATCATTTCTGATCGTGGAGCACAATTTGTTGCTAGGTTCTGGGAGCAGCTTCATGATGCTCTTGGGACTAAATTAATTCGAAGCTCTGCCTATCATCCTCAGACAGATGGGCAAACTGAGCGAGTAAACCAGATTCTGGAAGATATGCTCAGAGCTTGTGTACTCCAATTTGACAAAAATTGGGATAAATACTTGTCACTAGCAGAATTCTCTTACAATAACAGCTATCAGACAAGTATTAAGATGGCCCCATTTGAAGCATTATACGGTCGCCGATGCCGAACTCCTTTGAGTTGGTCACAAACCGGCGAGCGTAAAATTTTTGGACCCGATCTAGTTATGGAAGCAGAGGATAAAGTCAGGCTTATTCAGAACAATCTAAAGGCCGCCCAATCTCGACAGAAAAGCTATGCTGATATACGAAGAAGACCATTACAGTTTCAAGTTGGAGACTTCGTATATCTTCGAGTATCTCCCACCCGAGGTGTTCAAAGATTCGGTGTAAAAGGGAAACTTGCTCCTCGATACATCGGACCCTTTGAAATCCTTGAAATCTGTGGACCTGTAGCTTACCGTCTCCAACTTCCTCCTCAATTAGCGGCCATCCATAACATCTTTCATATATCCCAACTCAGAAAGTGTGTTAAGATCCCCACCAAAATCATCGATTCCCAAACTATCGAAATCGAACCAGATCTGACCTACGCAGAGTATCCAATCAGAATCCTAGACACTAAAGAGAGAAGCACTAGAAGAGAAACCACCAGAATGTACAAGATTCAGTGGAACCATCACACGGAAGAAGAAGCAACATGGGAAACTGAATCTTATCTCCAGCATAACTTTCCCGATTTCTTCCAAACCCACCTCCAAGTTTGATTCTTCCCTTTCTTTCTACTCCGGAATCTCGGGACGAGATTCTTTTTAGGGGGGAAGGCTGTGACACTCAGGTAATTAGCTTGGTCACACCCTAGAGTTTTGCTATGCTTTTATGTCCAAAGTATGGCAAATGTGTGTTCTATGTATGCAATGTTATGGAAAAAGTGATGTTTATATAAATAAATTTAACTAAAGGTCCTTTTATGCAAAAATAGGTGGAGATGGGGGAAAAGTTTAAATGTATGAGGGTTATTTTGCAAAAAGGGAGAACTGTGGTTAACTTTGCAAAATATGTGAAATTACCCCTGGGTATACATGTAAAAGTATTTTTATCCATAGGATTTACATGAAATGTGAAATTATTACAAAGTTTATAATATCTCCAAAACTATTGCTCAAATGCAGATGAACCTTAAAGAGAAGTTGTAGAGTTTGAAAAACCATGCACTTTTGCTTTTTGGACCATCTTCATTTGAGCACCGGTTCAAAAGTTGCAAGTCCTTTTCAGTGAGGTCCCTGCTTTTCCCTGATTTCACAGATCAGTCCCTGGTTCAGTTCCTTCCCCTTCTCCCCCCTGGCGCTTCTGCCCTCCCCTGCTCTGCTCCCCTGGTGCTTCTGCCGCCGGCGTAATGCGCCGCTTCTGGCCACCGCCGGCCATCTCTTGTGCCTCCCCCGTCCACGCGTTGCTCCCCCACCCTCCCACCGCTCTAGCCCTCTGCTGCTGGCGTCCCACCCGAGCGCCACGTCTTCCACCGGCTGCCAGCACCGCACGCCGGAGTTTCTGCCGCCGCCGCAATACCCCTGTGGGCATGCCTTATCCCTCCCTCTCTTCTACTCCGTGGCACCAGCAACTCCAAGCCACCTTGTTTCCCTTGCTTTTTCACTTGCCAAACCCCTGCCCTCGGCTGTTTCTCCCCTTTCTTCTTCCCTGCGTCACCGGAGCCGCCCGCACTCCTCACCGGCGTACACCGCAATCACTTCACCTTGCCCAAATCCCACTGACCCAGAGTTTCCCCACCCCCTCCCCTTGCCCCACATCGTGATCCAGACCAGCCCCGGCCCTTCCCCTCGCCGGATTTGCTCTACCCCGAGCCGCCCCTCCATTGGCGCCGCCGAGCTCGGCTTCACCGTCGACAGCCCGCCTCGCCACACCTCCGTCCAATCCATGTATGGGAATCGTCTCCCCACATCTCAGTGATGCTCATGCGCGCGCTATGCCCTCGTGTTCGCCGGCCTTTCGCCGGGAACGGTGTTGCGCCGCCACGGCCGCCGCGCCTCACCGTCGTCGACCGTGTCCCATGGCTACCCGTCGAGCACCGCCCCTCCTAATCTCTTCCTTGGGCTCTGTAGACCATGCCTAGGCAGTTCTTCCCCGCCGGCGACCTCGCCGTCGGCGAGAACACGTCGGAGCCGAGAGGCCGGCTGGCGTCGGGGCTCGGCAGGGACCCTTTTGCAAATAGGAAGTTTGGTCTGAGGGCCCCGATGCAATTTTACCGAGACCCCCCCCCCTTGAGCATCTGTTATTTCATGTGTGTGTGTTTTCTGCCTTACAAAATTCGTAACAATTCACAGAAAAATCAAAAAATGGCAAAACTAGTTTTGTTAGAAACAAGATTTCAAACTCTATAATTTTTGTTAATAGAGTTTAGTTTGAAACAAAATATTTATACCTGTATTTTAAATCCAAGATTGAGGGGTAATATACACTTAACCCTGACATTTCATGCTTGATTGCTTATAAAGTTTGGCATAAATGTTCTATGAGCTCTAGATAACCTTGTACAAAGTTGCGAACTTAAACTTGTTTTATGTGACACCCTACCTGTCAAATTGTACCATAATATGTATGAAATGTAAAGCATGTGTTGATTTGTATAAGATTGGGTGTATTTGTAGAAATAAGACACTATGTGTAATTTTATAAGGACATGAGTCCTTTTGTGCAAAATGCATGAGTTACAAAAGTAATCTTCAAAAGTTACTAGGGGCCAAATTATAAGAATGCAAGTAATCATGACAGTTCTGAAAACTTGCATTAAGGCCCAAAATTATGTGTGTAAATATGTAGCAAGGACAAAATCTTATAAAACTTAAAGTTAGTCCAAAGTTTCAAAATAAAGTTGCATACCATGAGTTTTGGAGTTCAAACCCTAAAGCAAAGTTATAAAGCTTGAAAAGTTATACAACTTTCATTTTGGTCATTTCTTCATTAGAGCCCTGTATCAATGGGAAATTTAGGTTTACTTTCAGGCCCTTGAAGATTTTACAATTTGCAAACAGGTCCTTGGCGCCTTCAACCTGTCTTCTTCCTCTGGACGCCTCCCCTGTTTCTCTGTTTCAGCATGCCGCCGCCATTTCTTCCTTAACTCCGGCGTCAGTGCAGCCCCCCTTGCCCCCTCTCCACCCCCAGGCGCCGCCTTATCCCTTCCCCGACCTTATCCCCTACTTCCCCCGCCCATTCCCGTGCCGCCACGTGCCTACCGCCGCCTGCCAGTGCCGTGCGCCGCTCACCTGAGCCGCCGCCGTGGCGCCCGGCCGTGCGCCCCTCCCTTCCCCTCCTTTCCCTATAAATAGCATCCTCAGGACCCCTTGAAGCTGTTCCCCACCCCCTTTGCGCCTTGCCCTCGCCGGAGCGCCCCACCCAGTGCTGCCCGCCGCCGCCCTACGGTCTTCACGCCGGCAGGCTCCCTCCGGCCGTTCCCTCTCCTCCCAAGCACTCCAATCCGTGCGCCTCAAGCCCCTGATGCCCGTAGGCCACCTCTTCCCCCTCCTTGGTGCTCGACCTCGCCGGAATTTGGCCCAAACCGCCGCCGGTGTCCTGTTTCCGGCCATAGGGGCCACATTGCAAGGTCTTGTTTCTTTCCAAGGGCCTGTATGAAAATTTCCAGCCCTTTCTTCCTTTCCAATGTGCTGAACTTTGAAAACTCCTAGGAAATCGTAGAAAATTTAAAAAAATATGAAACCAGTTGTACTTGAATCTTCATTTCAAATTCTATCACTTTTGTTTTATGACCATGTTGTGAAAATAGATAGTTTGTACTGTATTTAGAATAAAAGTAAATGGATGTTTGTTATTTCATGTGAGTGATATTTTTGACTTGTAAATTCAATAGAGAATTGTAGGAAATTCCAAAAATTACAAAACCAGTTTTGTTTGAAACTAGGTTTTGAACTCTATAACTTCTATTAAGTGAGTTTGATTTGAAACCAAATAGTTTTGAATCAATGTTGAATCTAAGACATGGAAATGTAATATCCAATCCATAATTCCAATTTTTAACCCTATAGGTTAACTTTGTGATCATGATTTTTGATATACAAATTTCTATAGATGACATATAAAGTGATATAAAATCTTCAAATCTAAATTCATGATATAATTTAATTTCTTTTAAGATAACCATTTCAAATTATTTTGAGCAAAAATTTGCTAAGCATACCTTTTAAACTTTAATCAATTAGATCTCTTAATCATGAATTATGAAGTAATCTATTTTTAAATATTCAAAATCTTATAACATTCTTTACTCAAAAAGTTTAAATTCAAATCTAAATCTGAATTTAACTCTAATTTATGTTTTAATATTTATCTTGGATTAATTCAATTTGTTTATAATACAATTAACTAAATCTTTTCAGTGAAGCTTATCTAATTAGATCTTTTAATCAAAATCTTTTAAATACACAATAAGCTGTGTTTAAGTTTTCAAAACTTTATAACTCTAATTACTTAGGGCTCACATTCAAATTTGAATTTAATTTAAACTTGAATAATTAATTTCTATTTTCAATTAAATTAATGCTTTAGTTATGAGTTAATGCTTATGAATCAAACTTAGGTTTCTTATACCATGAGTTCTCGAGCATTAGCTTTTGGATTGCAACTTTACCGTAAATTGAAATGAAAGTATGTGCATCCATTGAACTCCATCTTGCATATCATGTAGACTCGATCTCTCTCGCCAACGGAAATTATCAGCTAATCCCGGAATCAGAAGGAGGTTATTCTGAAGATCCCGAGAACTTCGTCAGGGAATTCTCTGAAGGCCCGAACCAAAGTTCGGACGTTATTAACTTGACTAACCCCAGCCCCGCCAGTAAAGGCAAGCCTCGGACATAACCTACTATTTTTATTACACTACAATCTATATCTATTTACGTATTCTATGCATTAAGTTCTTAGGAATTGCTTGAAACCCTAGTTGCATTCTCCTAGGAACCAATGTGATGAATACTAGTACTTGAGTCCGACTAGCTGCTATGCTAATAGGGCCGGTAGAAGTCGGGTGATTTCCTATCACTCGCGCGATATAGGAGTTGTAATAATTACATTCCTGTTATCACTATAAGGATGCCGGACGGGAGTTTTGTGAGGTATCATGGTTGAGGTGATACCCCGTCTGTGTTGTTGAATTGGATAAGGCCGCGGGGTGTGTTAGTGGTGGTTAAGCATTTGAAAGTACTAACCACATGCCGCGAAATATGGTAAGCGGTAAGCCTAGTAACCAATCAGCCCGAGGAGTGGACATACCTCCCACCACTCGATTGCTTCTTCTGGTTACTTATGTTCGACTGAGGAAATACGTGTTGCAAGGGCAACCAGGAATACGGGTTTTGTAGTCGCGCTACAGACGTATGTCCTGCACGAGTGATGTGCGTATGTTCCTACAGTCGCTTGTGGTGGACCTGTCCATGAGTCGGAATGAAAGGCAAACGGTTGCTTCGGAGCAAATGTTGGATGTTCCAAGCGTGTGAGTTAGGTTTACCTTGCAAGGTTAAATTCGATTCGAATCGTCCGCTTCTCACGAAGATTGAGACTGCTTGATCCCTTTATCACACAGAGTAACAAGAGCAACTATATAATGAGTAATACTGATGATTGAGATAAAGATCCCACCATGCTTGAGTAGTTATAGGTGCTTACCTAGAATGGATAATTAACTAGAATCTGAAAGCTAAAACTTGAAGTTAAGGATCTACTCTTTGTTGCTTTTCAGCTGAAACTAAACCCGGAACCATTATAAGCTTTCATAAGTCTAGTTATGGGCTAAGTATACCCAATCCCGGGTAAGCCTTGCTGAGTATTAGTATACTCAGCCTTGCTAGTTATATGTTTTGCAGGTAATGTCTTGAAGACCCTACTCTTCCCTTGCCCTAGCCCTGTGCTCTTTCAGAAGGTTGGTTCGTGGAATGGGATCCGCCCCCGGCCAGCACTGGTGATATCGAGCGATGTCGTGCTCGGGCTTAGCATGACATCCGTCTTAACGACGTGTTGTAATCATCGCGTATGTTTTCCGCTGCTAAAAACCATAGTTTTTAACAATTTGTAATCTTTTCTCTGAATTTAAATTTTCGTACCTCTTTTGGAAACCCTTGTAACGTAATTTCCTCTGTGATGTAAAATGAGATGGTGATTGTATCTCTGGACTCACCTTCGTGTGAGGTAACCTTATTGGGTCCTGTGTATCGGTGGTTTATCAGGACGTTACCCGACAGGCCAAGGGATTATACCGTTTGAAGCACGTTGGAGCCCTCTGGAGTGGACTCGCGTACTTGAGCCGGTATAATTCAGGTTGGTTCTGCCACAGCTGGTATCAGAGCTATAAGGTTACCCTGGAGCTACATTTTACCTTAAAAATGCTTTCAGTATAAAAGTTTGACCACCAGAATGTTTGGCAAAACTACGTTGGTTTCGTTAAGAATCGTGCTTAGTACGTAAAGCCCTAGGGTAATATTTATGAGGGAAATAGAGGTGGCTATATATATATAACCCTAACTACCAGCATTACTTTTCTGTCAAAACTTAAATTCATGCACAACTCAACCTTACTTTCTGTAACGACATCTTCGATCGTGAGGTAAGAAGGTAAGGATCCTCAGCCAACTGAGGGAGCTTGGCCTTCCCATCGGTGATGCGAACCGAACGCTGTTTCTCAAGCAGTGGCCTACTTGAGATGCTGCCAATGTACCAACCTCGGTTGACTACATTGGGAGTATATGGTTTGGCGCAGGATATGGCGATCGCTGTTCATATCCCCGCATTTTGCGGTACCCCCGTGAATACGTTATCTCGATAATGTATGTTAACGTTGTCTGTACGGCGGTAATTGTACAGATGCTGTTTCTATAGTGAACAGTAATGATTGGGGACGCTTTCATGACATGCTGGCATGAAAGGTTCATTGGATATATATATTGTGGTTTTCTGCAGGTACACTAACCACGAATACGAAACTAGGACGGATAGGGTTTATCGACTAGTTAATAGTGAGAGACGTATGTACTATGCCACCGAAACTAACCACGTAAGTCCGAAGATATTCGGCAGTTGTTTTTGGTTTGTGAGGACGAGTAGAATGTGCATGCATAACTCATCATCAAATACATGAATGCAATGTGTGTTTTGGTTCTTTTAAGGAGATGAGGTAGGTTGTTGATCTTTGGTAGGGTTAGCGGGGTTCTTGTGGTAGTGTTAGTTAAGTCTCTTAAGTATCTTCCTGCTTTCCAGCCCTTGCTATATCAGAATCCATTGTCTCGTCCTATTTGCCCTATAAGTCTTTAGCAGGGTAAATGAATTTCATCATCCGAATCCTTGTTTCAGATGGTTGGAGTCACTCGTGGAACCCCGGAAGGTTTCCGGGCCGATCAGTCCAGCAATTCCCAACAACCATCCCTATCACTTTCACATCTAGCCGAGGTTATGGCTCGGCAAACCGAACTTCTCAACCTATTGGTACAAGCACAACAGAATCAACAACATCAGCAGTCACAAGGTCGTGATGAACCTCAGGTGGCAACCTATCAAGATTTCCTCAGTACTCAGCCCCCGCTGTTCAGCAAAGCGGAGGAACCCTTGGATGCCGATGCTTGGCTCCGCACTATTGAATCTAAGTTTGCTCTTCTTACAATTCCATGTGCGGATTCCAACAAGGCTCGGTTTGCTGCCCAACAATTACACGGAGCTGCTCGTATTTGGTGGGATACTTTTGGTGCTATGCAAATTGATGGTCATGTCATCTCTTGGGAAGAATTCCGTAATGCCTTCAGGGCACATCATATACCTGAAGGGCTGGTGGAACGGAAACTGAATGAGTTCTTGACACTTACACAAGGCACCCGCACTGTACTGCAGTATGCACAGGCTTTTAATCACCTGTGTCAGTATGCGGGCTATCATGCTGATAGTGATGCCAAAAAGCAAGATCGTTTTCGTCGAGGTTTGGATACTAAGCTCAAAGAACATCTGAACCTTGTCAAGGCAAATACTTTCAGTGAGTTGGTCAACATGGCACTGACTCAAGAGGATTGCATTACGGCACACCGTGCTGAAAAGAAGCGTAAGGTCTCCACTGGATCCACGAGCATTCAACCCTCGTGGTATCAATTTGATCAAAACATATTGACTGAAGCACCACCACGAAATGCTCCGATCAGCAGACTGGTTCTTAGGCCGCCTCAACAGCAAGAAGAGTATCAACCTTCTGTACTACTACAACAACCACAACAACTTGGCCCACGGCCGAATGTTCAACAAGCTCGACGGAAAAGCAACACTCATTGTTGTTTAAAGTGCGGAAGTGCGGATCATCTCCTTAGAAATTGTCCGCAACTCAAAAGACCTAATCAAGGGCAGAATTCCAGTCAGAATGATCAGAACAAGGGTAAGAGGCCGATGATGCAAGTCCGGTATGGACAAATCAATTTCACTGCCCTTGCAGAACTTCCGGATGGAGTTCCTATCATGTCGGGTACATTTTCGGTACATCACAAACCAGTTGTTACATTATTCGATTCTGGAGCAACTCATAGTTTCATTAGTAACAACTGCAGTACCCGAATAGGACTTGATCTTTGCCCTACTAAGGGATCATATGTGATCTCTACCCCGGGAGGAAAAATTTCATCTGGCCAAATGGTCAAAAAGGTGCCAATTCAATTGGGTAGCAAGGAAATCAGAACTGATTTGATTTTGTTAAACTTAGAGGGTATTGATATTATACTTGGGACAAATTGGATGGCAGAACATAGAGTACTGCTAGACATCTCTTCCCGAGTTATTGAGATTGATTCACCACATCAAGGAGCAACTACCCTCTATCTGTCCCAGCAGGAGTATCTGCACTCTTGCGCTTATGCTATCACAGACGTTAAAGTAAAAGATATTCCAGTGGTCTGTGAATACCCCGATGTCTTTCCAGATGATTTGCCTGGGATGCCACCAGACGGAGACATCGAGTTCATTATTGAACTTCAACCTGGCACCGCTCCTATTTCAAAGAGGCCGTATCGCATGCCTCCAAATGAATTGGCTGAATTGAAAATCCAACTCCAAGACCTTCTTGATAAAGGTTTTATACGCCCAAGTGCGTCACCTTGGGGTTGTCCTGCTCTCTTCGTAAAGAAGAAAGACAATAGTCTAAGGTTATGTGTCGATTATCGTCCACTCAATGCAGTCACCATCAAAAACAAATATCCTCTTCCCCGCATTGACATATTATTTGATCAGTTAGCTGGAGCTAAGGTCTTCTCAAAAATTGACTTACGCTCTGGTTATCATCAGATCAAGATTAGGCCTTGCGATATTCCAAAAACGGCCTTCTCAACCAGATATGGACTTTATGAATATCTGGTTATGTCATTTGGGCTTACTAATGCACCGGCATATTTCATGTATCTTATGAATTCAGTATTTATGCCGAAACTTGACAAATTTGTCGTGGTCTTCATCGACGATATTCTGATATATTCCAAGACCAAGGAAGACCATGCTAATCATCTACATGTCGTGCTTCAACGACTACGTGATCATCGCCTTTATGCCAAATTCTCGAAATGTGAATTTTGGCTAGATAGTGTGAAATTTTTGGGACACACTATCTCCAGTGAAGGCATATCGGTTGATCCAACTAAAGTCCAAGAAGTTATGGATTGGAAACCTCCAACTTCAGTCCATCAAATTCGGAGTTTCCTTGGATTGGCAGGATATTATCGCCGATTCATTCCAGACTTCTCCAAGATAGCTAAACCAATGACTGAGCTACTGAAGAAAGAAGTTAAGTTCTGCTGGGATACTAAGTGTGATGAAGCATTCCACACTTTGAGAAGGCTTTTGACAACTGCCCCAGTACTAGCTCAGCCGGATAATACTCAGCCTTTTGATGTCTATTGCGATGCCTCTGGAACTGGCCTTGGTTGTGTTCTTATGCAAAACAACCGAGTCATCGCTTACGCATCGAGAGCACTTCGAAATCATGAGCAAAATTATCCAACTCATGATCTTGAATTGGCAGCGGTTATTCATGCTCTCAAGATCTGGAGACATCATCTTATGGGTGCTAAGTGTAACATCTACACTGACCATAAGAGCCTCAAGTATATCTTCACCCAAGCTGACTTAAATATGAGGCAAAGGCGTTGGTTAGAATTGATCAAAGACTACGATCTTGAGGTACACTATCATCCTGGCAAAGCCAATGTGGTTGCAGATGCACTTAGCCGCAAGGCACGATGTCATTGCTTATCCGTTGAGGCTTTCAATGACACTCTCTGCAATCAGATGAGGAAACTCAACTTAGAAATCATTCCTCAAGGTAGTCTGAATCATTTATCCATTGAGAATACCCTTCGAGATAAAATCATCAAGTCTCAATTACATAATGAGGGTATCAAAATTATTAAATCAAAGTTATCTCAGGGAGAAGCTAAATATAAGTGTTTTCACACTGATCATCAAGGAACTTTATGGTTCAACAATCGAATTGTTGTACCTAAAGATCATCAGCTTCGCAAGCAAATCCTTGATGAGGCACATCTGTCCAAATTCTCTATTCATCCTGGTAGTACCAAAATGTATCAAGATCTTCGACAGAATTTTTGGTGGACCAGAATGAAAAGAGAGATTGCTAAATATGTATCCGAGTGCGATACATGCCAGAGAGTCAAAGCTAGTCATCTCAAAGCATCTGGTACACTCCAGTCATTACCCATTCCGTCATGGAAATGGGAAGACATCAGTATGGATTTCATTGTTGGTCTTCCCAATACCCCTCAAAAGCATGATTCTATATGGGTAATTATAGATAGACTTACTAAAACTGCTCATTTTATTCCCGTGCGTACTATCTACACCACAAAGAAGTATGCCGAAGTCTATCTAGATCAAATTGTTCGGTTGCATGGTATCCCTAAGACCATTATTTCTGATCGAGGGCCCCAATTCATTGCACGCTTCTGGGAACAGTTGCAGTCAGCTCTTGGAACTAAACTAATTCGAAGCTCTGCATATCATCCCCAGACTGATGGACAGACTGAGCGAGTCAACCAAATTCTTGAAGATATGCTCCGAGCTTGTGTTATCCACTATGGCACAAGCTGGGATAAATATCTTGCTTTGGCTGAATTCTCTTATAATAACAGTTATCAATCTAGCCTTCAGATGGCTCCTTTTGAAGCGTTATACGGTCGCAGATGTCGAACTCCTTTGAATTTGTCTCAGACCGGTGAACGCCACATCTTCGGACCCGATCTGGTTGTAGAAGCCGAAGATAAAGTCAAGGTTATTCAAGCCAATCTCAAAACCGCTCAGTCTAGATAGAAAAACTATGCAGATAAAAGAAGGAAACCTTTACAGTTCCAAGTGGGAGATTTTGTTTATCTCCGAGTATCTCCTACCAAAGGTGTCCAACGTTTCGGCATAAAAGGGAAATTAGCACCACGGTATGTTGGACCCTTTGAGATTCTTAAAGTCTGTGGCCCAGTGGCTTACAAAATCCGCCTTCCATCTCAATTGGCTGCCATTCACGATGTTTTCCATGTCTCTCAACTCAAGAAGTGTATTAAAGTACCTACGGAGATCATTGAAACCACCGCCATTGAGATTGAGCCTGATCTGTCTTACACCGAGCAACCTATTCAAATTTTGGATACCAAGGAAAGAACCACCAGAAGAAAGACAGTTAAGATGTACAAGATCTTATGGGATCACCACACCGAAGAAGAAGCAACCTGGGAAACAGAATCTTATCTTCAACAAAATTTCCCAAACTTCCTTCAAAGCCAATCCCCAAATCTAATCGTCTGATTCTTTCTGCCTTCGAATCTCGGGACGAGATTCTTTTTAGGGGGGAGGGCTGTGACACCCTACCTGTCAAATTGTACCATAATATGTATGAAATGTAAGGCATGTGTTGATTTGTATAAGATTGGGTGTATTTGTAGAAATAAGACCCTATGTGTAATTTTATAAGGACATGAGTCCTTTTGTGCAAAATGCATGAGTTACAAAAGTAATCTTCAAAAGTTACTAGGGGCCAAATTATAAGAATGCAAGTAATCATGACAGTTCTGAAAACTTGCATTAAGGCCCAAAATTATGTGTGTAAATATGTAGCAAGGACAAAATCTTATAAAACTTAAAGTTAGTCCAAAGTTTCAAAATAAAGTTGCATACCATGAGTTTTGGAGTTCAAACCCTAAAGCAAAGTTATAAAGCTTGAAAAGTTATACAACTTTCATTTTGGTCATTTCTTCATTAGAGCCCTGTATCAATGGGAAATTTAGTTTTACTTTCAGGCCCTTGAAGATTTTACAATTTGCAAACAGGTCCTTGGCGCCTTCAACCTGTCTTCTTCCTCTGGACGCCTCCCCTGTTTCTTTGTTTCAGCACGCCGCCGCCATTTCTTCCTTAACTCCGGCGTCAGTGCAGCCCCCCTTGCCCCCTCTCCACCCCCAGGCGCCGCCTTATCCCTTCCCCGACCTTATCCCCTGCTTCCCCTGCCCATTCCCGTGCCGCCACGCGCCTACCACCGCCTGCCAGTGCCGTGCGCCGCTCACCTGAGCCGCCGCCGTGGCGCCCGGCCGTGCGCCCCTCCCTTCCCCTCCTTTCCCTATAAATAGCATCCTCAGGACCCCTTGAAGCTGTTCCCCACCCCCTTTGCGCCTTGCCCTCGCCGGAGCGCCCCACCCAGTGCTGCCCGCCGCCGCCCTACGGTCTTCACGCCGGCAGGCTCCCTCCGGCCGTTCCCTCTCCTCCCAAGCACTCCAATCCGTGCGCCTCAAGCCCCTGATGCCCGTAGGCCACCTCTTCCCCCTCCTTGGTGCTCGACCTCGCCGGAATTTGGCCCAAACCGCCGCCGGTGTCCTGTTTCCGGCCATAGGGGCCACATTGCAAGGTCTTGTTTCTTTCCAAGGGCCTCTATGAAAATTTCCAGCCCTTTCTTCCTTTCCAATGTGCTGAACTTTGAAAACTCCTAGGAAATCGTAGAAAATTTAGAAAAATATGAAACCAGTTGTACTTGAATCTTCATTTCAAATTCTATCACTTTTGTTTTATGACCATGTTGTGAAAATAGATAGTTTGTACTGTATTTAGAATAAAAGTAAATGGATGTTTGTTATTTCATGTGAGTGATATTTTTGACTTGTAAATTCAATAGAGAATTGTAGGAAATTCCAAAAATTACAAAACCAGTTTTGTTTGAAACTAGGTTTTGAACTCTATAACTTCTATTAAGTGAGTTTGATTTGAAACCAAATAGTTTTGAATCAATGTTGAATCTAAGACATGGAAATGTAATATCCAATCCATAATTCCAATTTTTAACCCTATAGGTTAACTTTGTGATCATGATTTTTGATATACAAATTTCTATAGATGACATATAAAGTGATATAAAATCTTCAAATCTAAATTCATGATATAATTTAATTTCTTTTAAGATAACCATTTCAAATTATTTTGAGCAAAAATTTGCTAAGCATACCTTTTAAACTTTAATCAATTAGATCTCTTAATCATGAATTATGAAGTAATCTATTTTTAAATATTCAAAATCTTATAACATTCTTTACTCAAAAAGTTTAAATTCAAATCTAAATCTGAATTTAACTCTAATTTATATTTTAATATTTATCTTGGATTAATTCAATTTGTTTATAATACAATTAACTAAATCTTTTCAGTGAAGCTTATCTAATTAGATCTTTTAATCAAAATCTTTTAAATACACAATAAGCTGTGTTTAAGTTTTCAAAACTTTATAACTCTAATTACTTAGGGCTCACATTCAAATTTGAATTTACTTTAAACTTGAATACTTAATTTCTATTTTCAATTAAATTAATGCTTTAGTTATGAGTTAATGCTTATGAATCAAACTTAGGTTTCTTATACCATGAGTTCTCGAGCATTAGCTTTTGGATTGCAACTTTACCGTAAATTGAAATGAAAGTATGTGCATCCATTGAACTCCATCTTGCATATCATGTAGACTCGATCTCTCTCGCCAACGGAAATTATCAGCTAATCCCGGAATCAGAAGGAGGTTATTCTGAAGATCCCGAGAACTTCGTCAGGGAATTCTCTGAAGGCCCGAACCAAAGTTCAGACGTTATTAACTTGACTAACCCCAGCCCCGCCAGTAAAGGCAAGCCTCGGACATAACCTACTATTTTTATTACACTACAATCTATATCTATTTACGTATTCTATGCATTAAGTTCTTAGGAATTGCTTGAAACCCTAGTTGCATTCTCCTAGGAACCAATGTGATGAATACTAGTACTTGAGTCCGACTAGCTGCTATGCTAATAGGGCCGGTAGAAGTCGGGTGATTTCCTGTCACTCGCGCGATATAGGAGTTGTAATAATTACATTCCTGTTATCACTATAAGGATGCCGGACGGGAGTTTTGTGAGGTATCATGGTTGAGGTGATACCCCGTCTGTGTTGTTGAATTGGATAAGGCCGCGGGGTGTGTTAGCGGTGGTTAAGCATTTGAAAGTACTAACCACATGCCGCGAAATATGGTAAGCGGTAAGCCTAGTAACCAATCAGCCCGAGGAGTGGACATACCTCCCACCACTCGATTGCTTCTTCTGGTTACTTATGTTCGACTGAGGAAATACGTGTTGCAAGGGCAACCAGGAATACGGGTTTTGTAGTCGCGCTACAGACGTATGTCCTGCACGAGTGATGTGCGTATGTTCCTACAGTCGCTTGTGGTGGACCTGTCCACGAGTCGGAATGAAAGGCAAACGGTTGCTTCGGAGCAAATGTTGGATGTTCCAAGCGTGTGAGTTAGGTTTACCTTGCAAGGTTAAATTCGATTCGAATCGTCCGCTTCTCACGAAGATTGAGACTGCTTGATCCCTTTATCACACAGAGTAACAAGAGCAACTATATAATGAGTAATACTGATGATTGAGATAAAGATCCCACCATGCTTGAGTAGTTATAGGTGCTTACCTAGAATGGATAATTAACTAGAATCTGAAAGCTAAAACTTGAAGTTAAGGATCTACTCTTTGTTGCTTTTCAGCTGAAACTAAACCCAGAACCATTATAAGCTTTCATAAGTCTAGTTATGGGCTAAGTATACCCAATCCCGGGTAAGCCTTGCTGAGTATTAGTATACTCAGCCTTGCTAGTTATATGTTTTGCAGGTAATGTCTTGAAGACCCTACTCTTCCCTTTCCCTTGCCCTGTGCTCTTTCAGAAGGTTGGTCCGTGGAATGGGATCCGCCCCCGGCCAGCACTGTTGATATCGAGCGATGTCGTGCTCGGGCTTAGCATGACATCCGTCTTAACGACGTGTTGTAATCATCGCGTATGTTTTCCGCTGCTAAAAACCATAGTTTTTAACAATTTGTAATCTTTTCTCTGAATTTAAATTTTCGTACCTCTTTTGGAAACCCTTGTAACGTAATTTCCTCTGTGATGTAAAATGAGATGGTGATTGTATCTCTGGACTCACCTTCGTGTGAGGTAACCTTATTGGGTCCTGTGTATCGGTGGTTTATCGGGACGTTACCCGACAGGCCAAGGGATTATACCGTTTGAAGCACGTTGGAGCCCTCTGGAGTGGACTCGCGTACTTGAGCCGGTATAATTCAGGTTGGTTCTGCCACAGCTGGTATCAGAGCTATAAGGTTACCCTGGAGCTACATTTTACCTTAAAAATGCTTTCAGTATAAAAGTTTGACCACCAGAATGTTTGGCAAAACTACGTTGGTTTCGTTAAGAATCGTGCTTAGTACGTAAAGCCCTAGGGTAATATTTATGAGGGAAATAGAGGTGGCTATATATATATAACCCTAACTACCAGCCCTAGGGTAATATCTAAAACCTCTTTATTTTATGCATGTTTGTGTGTTAATTGGATGAGTGATAATATTTGAAATGTGAAATTTTAAATTTAAATTTCACCTCATTTAATTTATTGCATCTCATATAGAATCAACGACACTCGACGACGGGGACTATGAACTGGTCTTAGGACAAGACCAAGGCTTCCCAGAAGATCCAGCGCAAATCGTCGAGGGACTAACTGAAGCCCCGAACCCAAGTTCGGAAGCCTCTGACTCTCCTGCCCTCACCCCCACTCCAGAAGGCAAGCCCCGGACATATCCCATTACTTTATTTACATTGCAATCTATGTCTATTATATTATATCTTGCATTAAGTCTAGGAGTTGTAATGAAACCCTAGATGCATGAATCCTAGGAATCCAATGTAATGCTCCCGAGTCCTTATCGGATAGATGCTCCGCTAATAGGACCGGTAGAAGTCGAGTGATTTCCTGTCACTCGCGCGACATAGGAGTTGCATGTTACATTTCTGCAACCACTATAAGGACGACGGACAGGGTCATGTGCTGTATCATGACCTGGAAGTTTACCCTGTCTGTTTCGTTAAAAGTTGATAAGGTCGATATGTGTGGTAGTGGTGGCTAAGCGTTTGAACGGTACTAGCCACATGCCGCGAAATATGGTAAAGCGGTAAGCCTAGTAACCGATCGGCCCGGTAAGTGGACATATTCCCACCACTCGATCTTTATGTTATGTTCACACGCACCAACCTGTGGGAGTACGTTCTGCATGGCAGACAGGAATACGGGTTTTGTAGTCGCGCTACAGACGTATGTCCTGCACGAGTGATGTGCGTACGGTCCTGCAAGTCGCTTGTGGTGGCCTGTCCACGAGTTGGAATGAAAGGTAAACGGTTGCTTCGGAACGCCCTGTTGGTATTCCAAGCGTGTGTGTTAGGTTTACCTTGCAAGGTTGAATCTCGATTCAGGAATCGTCCGCCTCTCACGATGCATGAGATTGCTTATCCCTTTTGCCACATTGAGTAAGAAGTGGAACTAATGATGGATAATCTTGATGGATGATAATCACTACCTTGCTTGCTTAGTGTAGGTGCTAATCTAGAATAATTACTCAACTAGAAGATGAAAGCTAAAACTTGAAAGTAGTACATACTCTTTGTTGCTTTTCAGCTGAAAATAAACCCAGAGCCTTTACAATGCCTTCATAAGTCTAGTTACGGGCTAAAGTATACCCAGCCCCGGGTAAGCCTTGCTGAGTATTAGAATACTCAGCCTTGCCAATATCTATTTCAGGTATGACCTTCGAAAATCCCACGGATAACCTCGTGTGGCCAACGTCCGTTCCTTATGGCTGGTCCGTGGAGTGGGATCCGTCGCTGGCCGGCACTGACCCTCCGGATGACACCAGGCCCTGGGCTAAGCTTGGTGTTCGCCTTCGCGACGAATGTAGTCGCGTAAAACTTTTTCTTCCGCTGTGAGTTTGGACAAGCTGTTATGCTTGTCAGTTGAAAATGGTTTGTATAAGTTTACTTATCTTTGAACTCGGTTTGTAATAATGTATGTATGACTGTAAATTAAAAGTTGATGAGCTATTCTGTGATGTGAACTCGCCTTCGTGCGAGGTAAACCTGCTTCGATCCTGCTAAACCGTGGTTGTATCGGGCGGAGATCCGACAGACCAAAGGATTATTCCGTTTGAAGTGCGTTAAGCTGATTGCAGTTGTACGGCGATCAATAGCGCACTTGAGCCGGAATAATTCGAGCGGTTCTGCCACATAAGCTTTGTGTTCCTTGCACCATCGAGTTCCTGATCTCGGCGTCTCCTCACCCAAAACTTACCACCTTGGGTATATCCCTCAGTGGGCAGCCGGTTAAACACCGACAGCTGGCGTGCCAGGTAGGGGGGCGCGTCGAAGATCCACCGGCGAGCTCGATGGCAACTTTCCAATTCTCCAGGTCAGTTCCCTCTCAGGGCACGACATTTGTTTTTGGCTCGTGGGTCTGCATCGCAGATGGTGCGGGCAACTTCCGTCGATTCCTCGTCGACATGAAGCCAAAGACTTCCACTGCGGAACCCCGCAGCAACCTCGACAAGTTTGTCGATGATCTCGACGACTTGTCGACCCATGCTTCCGCAGCAAAGATCGAGGTGGAGTCTGCTCGCAGCGCGACTTCATCCAGCATTTCGGCAACTTCCCTTGGGTTGGACTCGTTCCAATCTAAGGATTCGTGTAACCGATCCCGACTCGGTTCACGCAACTTGGCTACTGATCTTCAGGGGGCCAATTTCTCCGAATCCTTCTCTGCACTAGAGGAGGACCTGGTTTCCCTACTCCAACTTGGAGGGCCCGAAGCCACCGCATGTCAGGGGGCTTCGGGTAGTTTTGGCGCCGGTGATCTGATGGTCACCTCCACACCCGAGGGGCACTTCGTACATTGGAGGGGGATGAAGCTCTCCGATCTACTCGAGGCTGAGGGTTGATTTGTGGCCCACCTCGAACCTTTGCCTTTCCAGGAGGGCAGGCCGTTGTCTACCATGGCAGAGTAGTCGACTGAACTAGTTGACGCAAGCTCTGATGAGCTCGTCTCTCACCAGGTACTGATGGCGAAAGAAGGCGAGGATGATGGCAACTTCCCCATCGTCGAATTCTACACTGTATCTGAAGATGAGGTCACAGCCAACGCCGGTGACAAGAACGACGCCGATCGTGAGGTGCGGAGGGCGAGGAATAGAGCCCGCACAATCCGGCGGAGGAGGGTCAATGAGCGTAGGCGATCTATGCATCGCGAGCTTGACCCTAATTTCGCCGCCGTGGGTGAGCGGGGCTTCAGGACTCTGGTGGCCAACATCGCCAGGGTCACGGCCATACTCGAGCGCAGTAATGATCCGAGTGTTCGTCAGGCGCTTCTTTACACGCAGAGGGCCTGGATCCAGCTGGATCAGCAAAACCCGGCGTCTACCGTCCGGGAGGAGCCCGTGGGCGAGAGCCGGAGCCAGGCTCACAGCCGAACGGCTGGCGGTCATCCTCGACCTCAACCTAGCCACAACAACGACAACGCATGCGAGAGTCAGGCCCCTGGCGGGAGGCAGCAGCCACCTCCAGGGGGTAACCCCGCGGTAGGCCAATCACCGGCCTCCTCCAGAAGACCTGCGCCAGCACATCAATGAAGGCCGCGATGCACGATCTGTGATCGACTCCAAGCGCAAGGTACGCGAGGAAGTCGAGACCGAAGGTATTGACTGCAGTGACCGCTTCCCAGCTTTTTCTGCGCGGTTTAGAAGCTACAAGTACCCTGAGGGCTTCAAGCTGATTGGCATCACCAAGTACGACGGCAAGCAGGCTCCTCAGCAGTGGCTACTGTAGGATCAAGAACACCGACTAGAGGGGGGTGAATAGGTGGTTTAAAACTAAAACCAACAACACTAGAGAAATTTAATTAGTAACAAAAGAAAGCCCTATGTCATGCTACTACTACCTCTAGAAAGGTTTGCAACCTAGGGTGACAAGATACAATTCAAGCTCTAGTAGAGTAAATTGCTCAAAGTAAAACAACAATTAAAGTGAGCAAGAGAGATAACCAAGCTTGACACACAAATTTATCCCGTGGTGTCGATGACTTGCCGGTCACCCCTAATCCACGTTGAGGTGGATTCCAAGAATCAACCACTCCTCTATCAAGAACCTCTTGATCTTGAGCCGGCTTGAACCAAGGAACTACTCCACACCTCGATTCCACTAGAGTTGCTCTTCACCACTCCGGCAAGGTGAGCACAAGACCTCTCACAACCGAAATCGGGGCTCCTCAACAATCTCCTTCAAGAAGCTCCACGAAATCACCTTCTCCAAGCCGTCTAAGGAGCGGCAACTCCCAAGAGTAACAAGCCAATGATCCTTGCTTGAAGATTCCCTAGTGCCACAAAGCTCAAACTCTTGATAAAATGCACTAGGAAGCACTCACACTCTCAAAAATGCAAATCCTTAGCAAGTGTGTGAGAGAGAGGGATGTCTTAGCTCTATTGTGTCAAGAATGCAGTCCAAATGGCCAAGGGAGTGACCCAATGGCCGGGCATTGGGTATATATAGACATCCCATCAAAAACGAGCCGTTACACTCTTTTCTGCGAGATCGCGGACCGTCCAATTTCAAAAACCGGACCGTCCGCCGTTATACGCCATAGAGACAGAGTGCATTAAATGCATGTCAGAACTAGCCGTTACAAACCTGGCGGACCGTCCGTGCCCCAGCGGCGGACCGTCTGCAGTTAAGAGTTCCACAACACCAGAGACGAACCAGTCTCTGGTACAACATAGAAATTAGCCAGCGGACCGTCCGCAGTCCATCCTTGAAACCAAGCAGAGACAGCAATGTCTCTGGTTCAATTTATCAAATAGCCTGTGAACCGTCCGCGCCCCAGGGGCAGACCGTCCGCAGAGCAGATCAGCTCTCTAACTTGTTCTTTTTCAAAACATGACAAAGCGTTGTTAGCCCTCATGCATGCACCTAGACAATTTGAGCAAAATGGCACTAAAGACCCTTCAAGCACGAGTGCATGACCCCTCTTGATAGTACGGCTATCTATCCAACAAATCTGGTCACTTTTCATCCACTAAACACCTTGTGACCGGTAAAATTCAAAAGACCCTATTTTATACCTTTGCCTTGAGCCCAAGCTTTCCTCATCGTCTCCAAAAATCCACATGTTCACAATTAAATCTCATTCATCCGTGGATCAACCTATACTCATTATCTCAAAAGAAATTGTTAATCCATAAACCGTTGTCATTAATTACCAAAACTCGAATTAGGGGCCTAAATGCTTTCAATCTCCCCCTTTTTGGTAATTGATGACAACACTAAGTTTTGGAGTGATAAAAGTGTTCAAGTCAACTTTATACACTAGGCATAAGGTGGACTTGGAATTTAACTTTGGAAGAACTTACTCATTTTTCTTGAAAATTTCAGAATATTGTATGAATAAATTCACCAAGTTTGATGCGTAGAGAGAACTCCCCTTTGATATGTGCATATAAATTTGAATGAATACCAAGAGCACACACATATATATATATGAACATTTTGACGGAGTTTCCCCTACAAGTGGAAATTGAGGCATACAAGATACAAGATATATATGATATGAATTTTAGCTTGATTAGCATAGCCTCACAACCACAAGATGAACATAAGTAAATAGGAGTAGCACAAGTCAACATAGTTCATCACATATTACAAACCAAATCCATGCAAGATATAAAGCATAAGTCCATGCAATAGAGTTCAACACAAATAAAATATGAGTGGCAAGCAGAAGCCGAAAGCGAATGAGTTCCATGAGAAATCCATGAGCTCCCCATAGATCATAAAGCACTCCAATGCTCCTTCTCCCCCTTTGGCATCAATTGCCAGAAAGATCAGTCCATCGGCGGTGGAGGAGGTGGTGGTGGGTAGAACGGCTGATGCGGGTAGAACTCTGGAGGCGGCACTGGAGCCGGGAACACTGAGTAGAAGTGGTCAGAAAACCCGGTGAAGGCTGTGCTGAAGGTATCAAAGCTCTGCTCAAGATGCTGCTGCCTATGCTCAAGCTACTCAAACTGCTCAGAAGAAGGCAAATCCTCAAAGCGGGCGTCAAGAGCTGCTATATCTGAGTGTAAACTCTCCTGAACCCCCTGCATCTGAGCCATCATGGGCTGGAACATCTGCTGCTGCATGTTCTGGAAGTTAAGGTTCATCTGACTCTGCATCTGACTAGTCAACCCGGCAATCTAAGAGGATAGGCTCTCTTGCATGGATGCAAAGTAAGGATCAAAGTAGCCAGCTGGAGGAGCCCACTGCTGCTGTACTGGAGGGTGTGGTGGTGGCATGGCATGCTGAGCTGCAGCTGCTCCTATGTGAGCATCATCATCACTATCGTCAGCACCATCATGCCCCTGTGCTTCAGCATCTCCAGGGAAAGGAGTCAATGGCCTCATAAGAAAAGCATGGTCATTCTTGAATGGCCTAAAGGGAGTGTGCTTGCACTCACAAATGCCTCTAAAGGATGTCTTTGCCTTGATGATTGACATGATGTATGGAGCAAAGTATAAGTTCATCTCCATATTAAGCCTTAAATCTGCAAGCTGATCTATAATAAGAGCAATGACATCTATTCTATTTCCGTTCATGATATGAGATATCACATTCCAATAGAGCCCTCTAACCTTGTCCTTGTTGCCACTCTTAGGCATGAATGTGACTCTTGCAATTTTATTAATTACTGCAGGATGATGCCTCAGACCCTGAGTTCCCCCAAAGCTTCTGGCAATACCAAGATGTGCAGGCTCATAGTACATGGGGTAGTCATTTTCATCTAAAGGATTTTCTAGTACAACATTCATGCTTTGCTCACTAGTGATGAAATCATAATCCAACTGGTTAGCAGCAGCAAACTGAGCAAATGTAGCAAAATAGGTTCTCTTCCCAGTTGACCACTTAAATGTTGCCTCTACCATATCAATCTCTAAGGTAGCATAGAACTGACGTATGACTGTTTCATTCCAATCACATCTATGTTGCAGAAAATTTGCTAACCCTATTTCCTCAAATCTATCCACTAGATCAGACATGACTTGATGTGATCTCATATAGCCTAGGTCAATGGTCTGATGTTTGAACACAATCTTCTTAACTAGATGACCAAAGTAAGCATCTTGTTGTACCTTAGTTTTGAAGAAGAGGATGTTGGTGTCACAAGGCATGTCGAACTGATTTACTGCTCTAGCATTGGCATAGTTCTCAATAGTCCACTGTCGGTTAGGAAGATCTAGCCCCATCAGAACTGTGACATCATCTTCAAACTCCTCAAACTCTTCCTCTGAAGATTCATCGCCAACATCACCCACTGAGGATGCTGCAGCCATCTCACTGGGATTAGGATCATAGTCCGAGTCATCGGAAATATCACTGTCTCTTTGCCTCTTTGATGTCCCAGCTTTCTTGATTTTAGATGTGATTGCTTTGAGAATTTTTTGGGGTGGCCTGAGATCAAGAATTGACCATAAGAATAATTAATAAAGCAAGAGAACCAATCCAAAATGATATAAGTCAATGCAAAATCTTTCTGAAAAATCTGACAAGCGGACCATCCGCCTACTGAACGCGGACCGTTCGCCTACTGGACGCGGACCGTCCGCGACCCATCTGTTCAGCGCAGGAACACAAGAGTCACCCCAAACTTGATTCATCCACCATTTGAGTTTTGATTCAAATCCACCAACCAAATTTTAACTATACCATCTCCTCATCACTAGGAACAAAATGCCCCAAGTATTTACAAGAATCCAGGGCCCAAAATTAGATCGGAGCATCTAACCCTAACTCTTTCCAATGAAGAAATCCAAGAACAAGAGTTAGGATTCATCGAAATACTGAGAGGACATGATGAAGGATCTTGATAAGAGTCCGGGGATGTGCTCGGACTGTCCGCGAATCACGCCAAAAAGCCTTGACCTTGAAGTCTCCCCCACGTGCTTGAGAGAGAAAGAGAAGGAGCCTTTGGAGGGTGGTGCTCGGTTTGGTGGGGAAGAGAAAGGGACATCCAATATATAAGCCAAATCAGGCCGACCCCATCTTTCTGTCCAGTCGCGGACCGTCCGCGATATACTGGCGGACCGTCCGCTTTGTAATGCTACCGCTGAGATCATCTCTGCAAAGCCTCTGGTGATCAATCCTTATGAACGGCGGACCGTCCGCCTCTTACCCGCGGACCGTCCGCGTCGCAATTCTACGGCTGAGAACAACTCTGCTGGGCCTCTGGTGAACAATCCTCATGAACGGCGGACCATCCGCCTCTTACGCGCGGACCGTCCGCTGTACCAAATTTTATTCTGTTCAGAATTTTGCCAACTTTCACAATTCCAACTTCAATATGGGATCATTGCTCATAAAAAAAATCTAAAAATCGCAAATCTTGCATGAAAACCTTCCAAAGTCTCATATGAGCAAGTTATAATAAGAATTCAAAAATAAATCGAGTGAAATCATGAAAACTCATAAACGGCTCAAAAATACCTCAAAAATTCAGAAAAATGAAACAAAGAAAGCATGGAAGAACCATATGCCACATGTGCTAGTTTTCAAGCCACATTTGAGAAGTCAATGATATTTAACTCATTTCTTAACTTGCAGAATCGAGATTCATCCAAAGGCTTAGTAAATATATCGGCTAATTGATCATCCGTGCCAATACCATCAATCTTGATATCACCCTTGTTCACATGATCTCTAAGGAAATGATGGCGGATATCAATATGCTTGGTTCTTGAATGTTGAATCGGATTAGTAGCAATCTTCACGGCACTTTCATTATCACACAACAAGAGAATTTCATCAAATTTCACACCATAATCAAGAAGAGTTTGCTTCATCCATAACAATTGTGCACAACAACTTCCGATCGAAATATATTCCGCTTCGGCGGTTGAAAGAGCCACGGAATTTTGTTTCTTTGAAGACCAAGAAACAAGAGACCTACCAAGAAACTGACAACCACCAGAAGTGCTCTTCCTATCAACCTTGCATCCCGCATAATCCGAATCCGAGAATCCAACCAAATCAAAATGAGCACCCTTGGGATACCATAAACCAATATTAGGAGTATATTTCAAATATCTCAAAATTCTTTTGACGGCGGTCAAATGACATTCTCTAGGTGCGGCTTGAAATCGTGCACACATGCAAACACTAAACATGATGTCGGGCCTAGATGCGGTCAAATAAAGCAAACTACCAATCATAGAATTGAAATGAACCGGATTCCCGAATCAAGGAATCCGACTCCCTGTATCGTCGTGATAGTCCCTGGATCAAGCACTATCACATACAGAACTCATTTCAGGCATAATATCACAGTCATACTCATTAAGAGGTCAACCACGGGTTTAATTATTACATAAATCCAGAGGATCTGTAGTACGGAATTTATTACAAGCCTCTCGGCTAGATCGAACAAGCAGAAGGCGCATAGCGGTAGCTAGGTCTTCGGCCGTCCTCCATCTTCGGGAACCACCTCCACAGGCGACTTGAGCGTAGCTCGGCCTCAGTCGTACCATCCGTCGTCGTTGGGGTCGAATTCCGGATCGGATCCTGCATCGTACCAGACTATCCCCAAGGAATGGGATAGGTTCACGTCACCATCTGTATGCAAGCATTATTGTGGTCTATTCTACGGATATACAAGAGTTCAAGGAGTAAAGCTGGGGTTTCCCTATGCATGCAATATATATATATATATAAGAATACACATCTCCTGTCGCTTCCGACTCGGGCTCTTCCGGCATTCCGGACTCCCGGTCACACACACCTTCCAAAACCACCAAGTCGATGCGAGGACTCCCTCTCCTCGCATCTCAACTGCCCCCTGGCAGGGAGATATTCTAGAGGGAGGTAGAAATCATGAGTAACACTAACTAATAAGAGCAACAGAGGAGTAGGGATGTCCATAACCGAGGACGCGGCTATACGTATAGTTTTCACCCTGCAGGGGTTGTACACCTGGACCCACTCGAATCGACACTAGCCGGAGATCAGCCGACTAGTATACGAAACACCAGTCTACGAAACGGAATTAGGAGCCACGGCACCATCTGGCTTTCCCGGGTCTTGGGCGCATCCTCCCACGAGAGGTCGCCCCGGGACTGTGAAGCCTCCCATGCATCTCGGGGAACGTGAGGTCAGCACCCCCTTCCCCTGCACCGATACTCGATCCTCCTACCGGCTTGGTACCGCGCCTGCTAAATCCGGACCGGGCCCACCCTCATAATGGGTAAGTGGTGTGCACGCTTAACAAATTCCCACAAGTCATGGTTACTCTCACCCGGTCCTTATCTGCCGGAGCGGGCATCTTCGTCGAAGGCGTATCCACCTCGGTGGTCCGCAACCGCACCCTTAACGGGTACCCCGAACACCTCAAACGCGTATCCAAAACTGTACCCGCCACAGGTACTCCGTAGGGTGTGCCAAGATACACACCCCAAGCCCTCGATCCACGATCGAGTTAGGTTGCCCACTCCCGGCTAAGCCCTAATCACCAACTCCTGAAGAGAACCACTTCACACACGCCAAGTCTATCCATCCATATCCCACACATACACATTCAAGGATTTACAAGGCATTTCATATAATCAACAAGTATGATAGGTTGGCAAGGAGTATGGTACATAAAAGGGCCATGCAGGTTTATCTCGGTATAAATACATACATATAGCGATAGCATATCTACAAGCAAATGCCTAAATAGGAGTTCAATTCGTAGATGGGCGTGAACCTGGCATCTCGTCGAAGTCCTCCTAGGCCTCCGGGTAGTCCTGGTCGTCGGTCAACTCCTCGCGGTCGGGTCCTATTCGTAAATACGAGTAAGAGTAGGGACCAAAGTGCAAATGTGCACAAAAGGTTGCAAATAAGATCCAAATCACCACAATGCCTATTCTAACAGGTGGTTCATGATTTTAGAAGAATTATGAAACTGGTTTCATAATTTTCGGAGGTCCGGATAATTTATTATGAACTTTCCAAGGAAAAACCTATTTCTGAAATTAATAAAAGAGTTTCAGAAAAGAAAAACACTAAACAGAGACACGTGGCAGCACCAGGGCGTGCCACGTGGCATGCTGACGTCAGCATGATGTCAGCATGACATCATCAGGGGGGTCCTGGATGATGATGTCAGCAGTGGGCCCTGTTGACGTCAGCGTTGACCGGTCAACATTGACCGGTCAACGGTCAACGGTCAAGGGTCAGGTCAGCGGTCATCGGGCCCCACTGGTCAGCCTCGGCACGAGGCTAACAGGTGGGCCCCTCGGGTCAGGTCTGGGAAAGGAAAAAGAAAAAGGGTCACGGTTTGATTCTGGGCCGAAAGTGGTGTTGGGCCGTCTCAAGGCCCATCGGCTCGGCTTAGGCTCGCAGATCAGCTCGGGATTTAGCTCGGCCTGCGGCTCAGCAGGCCGGCTCAGGCAGCGGGCTGGCTATGCGTGAAGAACGGCTCGGCTTGATTCCTCCGCGGGCCGGCTTCTTCTCCTCCATGGGCTGGGTCTCCTTTCTCCCCTCTTCTCCTCTGGCTGGGCTGCCCCTTCGCCTTCTCCTCCTCTCGGGCCGGCGGCGTCATTCTCCTTCTCATCACTGACAGGACGGGCCCAGGTGTCGGTCGCGGCGGGATCCGGTGTGACGGGGTTCGGGTCCGGTGTGGCAGACGAGTGTGCGTGTGTGCGTGTGGGCGTGTGGGCGCCGCAGCGCGTGCGCGAGTGAGAGCACCCGGAGGGTGCTCGGGTAAAGGCCTCAACAACATGGCCGCGACGCGAACGCGACATCGCGGCCGCGTCTTGGGGGTGAACGCGCACGGCGAGGCTGTGGCGAGGCTGGGCGTGGCGAGCAAGGAGGCGGGCACGGTCGGGTTTCGCGGCAAGGGCGCGCACGCACGCGCGCGGGTCTTGGCAACCCAAGGCCGCGGCATGGCCATGCTGTGCGCGAGGCACTGGCATCCCGGGCTCACGGCACGACGCGGCGGCGGTAAGGCGACGGCGGCTGCGGGGTGCAAAGCGGCGCGTTGGGCCCCTGAAAGAAAGGACGGCACGGCGGCCGGAGGGAAGGGATATCCTACAGGTTACTACCGAGGGTTCATCGGCGGCCCATGGCTCACGCCGGCAGCAGAGGGGGAAACGGAGGAACAGGGCGGCGGTGACGGCGCTCACCGGCGGGGCTGGAGCAGAGGGTGCTCGGGGCAGCGGTGAGGCGAAGCCGGTGGGTCGAGGCCGTGCAGGGGGAGCAGCAGCGTCGATGTCATCATACGGGTCGCCGGCCTGGTGGAGCTCCGGTGTGGCGTCGTCCTCCTCCTCGCGCGGCTCTTCTCCTCCACCTCCTTCTCTCTCTCTCTCTCGGGTGCGGCGGCGGCGGAATGGAACAGGGACGCGAGGGTGGCTAGGGTTTTTGGGTGGCGATCTCGGGGTTTTATGGGGGGGCGATCCTAGGGTTTGCGGTGCGGGCCCGGACACCGAGGGCGGCGATGCCCGGCGTCCGTGCCACGGCCACGCGGCGGGCATCGGGCGGCTGCAGCACGGGTTAGGGCTTGGCAGCGCGGCGGCCGAGGCGCGGGGGATAATAGGCGCGCGCGGGCGGGCGGTTGCGCCGGTTGTCATGGAGCGGAGCGGCGCGCGGGCTGGCGGCTGACGCGAGGGTGCGGGGCCGCGGCAGAGGGGAAAAAGGGGAAAAGGTGTGGGCGGAAGAGGGAGCGGCGGTTACGGCGCCTTGTCGCGAGGCGGGGCGAGCGGTGACGCGGGCGAGGTGAGCGAGCGGGAGCCGGGAGTCGCGGGCGAGAGGAAGGGGAAAGCTGACGGGTGGGGTCCGCCCGTCAGCTGCCCCGGGTGAAGGGAAGGGGAGAGAGCGCGAGACGCTTCGCGACGTTGGGCGGGGCCGTCGTGCGGGCCGGTTCGCGTGCGGGGGAGAGAAAGAGAAAGGGGAAAAGAGAAAGGGTGCAGCTGGGCCGGTTGCGTGGGCCGGTGGCCCACGGGGGTATTAGAGGGTGGTTTCTTTGGATTTGAATTTGATTGGCCCTTTCAAATTCAAATCCCACACCATTTGAATCAAACAAATTCAAAAATCCAACTCAATTAAAATGCAATAACCCTTCAAACCAAGACCATTCACAAATTTTTTTGAAATCCACAATTTTTGTTAAACAAACCTTATAAATACTAACATGCAATGTTACAGACTTCCCCCCTCACAAGAATCTCGTCCCCGAGATTAAAGGTTTACCTGGTCCTCGAAAAGGTGTGGGTATCTTTCCTTCAGATTGGACTCTTTCTCCCAAGTGGCTTCCCGTTCTGTGTGATTACTCCAAAGAACCTTGCAATAGGGAATGGAGGTCCTCCTAGTCTCCTTGTCTGCCCGGGCCAAAATCTTCACGGGATACTCTACATACTCGAGCGTTTCTTGCAAGTCCACAGCCTCTGGGGGTATTGTCTCATCCGGCACTCACAAGCATTTGTGTAGCTGGGATACGTGGAAAACCGGATGTACCCCAGCAAGTCCTTCTGGTAGCTTCAGTTTATACGCCAATCCTCTGATCCTTTGGATGATCGGATACGGTCCAACGAACCTCGGGGCTAGCTTCCCGTTGACATGGAACCTCTTTGTGCCTCGGAGTGGTGACACTTTCAGGTATACGTGGTCTCCGACTTCAAACAAGAGGTCCCTCCTTCTCTTGTCGGCGTAGCTCTTCTGTCTGCTCTGTGCTATTTTCAGGTTGTCCCTGATTTTGGCAACATTCTCCTCAGCTTCTATGATAGAGTCTGGACCAAAGTATGATCTCTCTCCAGTTTCTGACCACATCAGCGGGGTTCTGCATTTTCTGCCATAAAGTGCCTCAAAAGGTGACATCCGCAAACTGGCCTGATGGCTGTTGTTGTACGTGAACTCAGCATAGGACAAACTCTTCTCCCAATCACTCCTGTAGGCTAGCACACATGCTCTAAGCAAGTCCTCAAGTATCTGGTTCACTCTCTCGGTCTGCCCATCGGTTTGGGGGTGAAAGGCGGTGCTGTAATCTAGCTGAGTCCCTAGGGATTTGTGCAAGCTCTGCCAGAATTTCGCGGTGAATTGAGGGCCTCGATCTGATACTATGCTTCGTGGTGCCCCGTGGAGTTTCAGAATGTTCTCTATGTACAGTTCGGATAGTCGGCTCACGGGGTACGTGGTCTTGACGGGGATGAAATGTGCCACTTTGGTTAGGCGATCAACGATTACCCAAATGGAGTCATTGCCCTTCAGAGTCCGGGGTAATCCTACTATGAAGTCCATGCAAATGTCGTCCCACTTCCATACGGGAATATCAAGTGGTTTCAGCAGACCGGCAGGGCGCTGGTGTTCGGCCTTGATCCTCCTGCAAATGTCGCACTTAGCCACAAATTCGGCTATGTTCGTTCTCATGTCATTCCACCAGAAACGGTCTTTCAGATCCTGGTACATCTTCGTGCACCCTGGGTGTATGGCGTACTTGGAGTTATGCGCTTCATCCAGAATCTCGGCACGGATCCCTTGATCCTGGGGTACACATATGCGATCTTTCAGCCATATGGTCCCTTGGTCGTCGACCCGGTAGTCGGTCGCTTTTCCATCTCGCATTGCCCGCTTGAGCTTCTGAAGCTCTGGGCATCGTCGCTGTGCTTGCCTGATTCGATCTTCCAGATTGTACTTGACTGTCATCGTGTTCAGGTGCCCTTGCTCGACTATTTCCAACTTCAGTCTCTCGAGTTCATCGCACAGAGCAGGCTGCTCGTCACGAACCATCAGATTGCTGCAATAGTGCTTCCTGCTCAGGGCGTCTGCTACGACGTTAGCCTTGCCGGGGTGATACTGAATATTCAGGTCGGAGTCCTTGATCAGCTCTAACCATCTCCTCTGCCTCATATTCAGCTCTGCCTGAGTGAAGAAATACTTTAGGCTCTTGTGGTCGGTATAGATGTCGCACTTATTGCCAATGAGGTAGTGCCTCCAAATCTTCAAGGCGTGCACAACAGCTGCGAGTTCAAGGTCGTGGGTAGGGTAGTTTTCTTCGTGTTTCCTCAACTGTCGGGAGGCGTATGCAACAGCTTTGCCATCTTGCATCAGTACACAACCCAGGCCTTGACGAGAAGCGTCACAATAGACCACGAAGTCCTTCCGGATGTCCGGAAGAGTAAGGACTGGAGTAGTAGTGAGTCGGGACTTGAGCTCTTGAAAGCTGGCTTCACACTTGGATGACCATACGAACGGTACGTTGTTCTTGAGTAGCTCGGTCATAGGTTTGGCAATCTTGGAAAAGTTCTCAATAAATCGCCGGTAGTAGCCTGCCAAACCCAAAAAGCTTCGAATATCGGTAACGCTCTTCGGCTGCTGCCACTCGGACACTGCTTCGATCTTCTCGGGATCCACAGCAACCCCGTCTGCAGTCAACACGTGGCCTAGGAAGGCAACCTTCTCTAGCCAAAACTCGCACTTACTGAACTTAGCATATAGCTGGTTCTGCCTCAACCTCTCGAGTACTATCCTCAGGTGCTCAGCATGTTCTTCGGCTGTCTCGGAGTAGATCAAGATGTCGTCGATGAAGACTACGACGAACTTGTCCAGTTCTTCCATAAACACCTTGTTCATCATGTTCATGAAGTAAGCGGGTGCATTGGTCAGTCCGAAAGATACTATGATGAACTCGTACTGGCCATATCTGGTCACGAACGCCGTCTTCGGAATATCGCTTTCCCGGATCTTCATCTGATGGTATCCGGATCTCAGATCAATCTTGCTGAAGAATTTGGCCTTCCTCAGCTGGTCAAGCAGATCGTCGATTCTAGGCAACGGATACTTGTTCTTGATGGTCACGGCGTTCAACGATCGGTAGTCGATGCATAGTCTCATGGCTCCATCTTTTTTTCTCACGAACAACACGGGTGACCCCCATGGTGATGCACTAGGCCTGATGTACTGTTTATCCAGCAGGTCCTTCAGCTGATTCTTTAGCTCAGTGAGTTCTTCTGCGGACATACGGTAGGGTCGCTTCGCGATCGGTGCCGTCCCTGGCACAAGGTCAATAACGAACTCGACATCCCTGTCCGGTGGTAGACCTGGCAGCTCCTCGGGAAACACGTCAGGATACTCGCAAACCACTGGCACTTCTTCGAGTGTCCTCTTCTCCAGGCTGTTCAAATTGTACACCTGAGGTACATCTCGGGACTTCAACGGTTCCACCTCGATCTTCCTCCCACTAGGGTGTTGCAGGGTCACCAACCTGGGCGAGCAAGATATGACACCCTTGTGTGTAGTCAACCAATCCATTCCCAAAATAACATCTATCCCTTCTGACGGCAGTACTGTCAGGTCAGTTGTGAATGGCAGTCCCTGAATCACGATTTTCACTCCTTTACATGCTAATGTGCATCTATGATCCCCCAGTGGGGAGCTAGTGATGATAGGATGGCTTCTCGGGGTCATTGGAAGGGATTTTTGTGCAACACACTTTGAAGAGATGTAGGAGCAAGTGGCTCCAGAGTCAAACAACACCAAGCTTTAGAGCCGTTGATAAGATACTCACCTGTCACGACGTCGGGGGCATCCCGGGCCTCCTCCTCAGTCAGGTGGGTGAGGCGGCCACGGTCTGCAGAGCGCGGAGCTTGAGCGGGCCTGCCAGCGGAGCCATGCGCGCGAGCTGGAGTCGAGGTCTTCTTCTCGGGGCACTCGTAGGACTTGTGGCCCGGTTTGTTGCAGGTGAAGCAAACAAACGGCGTCGAGCCGCTGTTGGTCCTCTGTGCCGGCTGCTGGCGGTGGTAGTTGCCTCCTCCCTGGTTCTGTCCTCCGTGGGTCCTGTTGCCGGAGTAGTGGTTGCCTCCCCCGCCGTAGTTTCTGCTCGGCTGGCTGGAGCCGGAACGGAAACCGCTCCTCGGTGGCAGAGATGGCGCGTTCCTTGCCTTCTGGAAGGGCCGGTCTCATACCTGGTGGTCGGTCTGGTGCTTCTTGTTGCGCTGACGGTCTTCCCATCCTAGTCTCTCCCTCTCCACAGCAATGGCACGGTTGACCAAGCTGCGGAGGGATGGGTACTCGCATCCCGTCACGATCTGACGGATGCCGTGGTGTCGTCCTCGGAGAAACCAGAACTGCTTCTTCTCCTCGGTATTGGTGTCGTCTACAGCGTACCTCATCATCTTGGTGAAGTGGCGCTCGTACTCCTCCACCTTCATCGTACCCTGAGTCATGGTACGAAACTCCTGGGCCTTCTGAATCATCACTTGCCGGGGCACGTGCTGCTCACGGAACGCCCTGGCAAACTCCTCCCATGAGATGTGTGCTGGGTCATGGTGGGAGTCACAGTAGCTGTCCCACCATGACTTGGCGGTACCCTCAAGCTGGTGGACTGCGAGTGCGACGCACTCCTCGTCGGTGCAGTTGGTGAGGTCCAGCTTGGTCTCGATCACCCTCAGCCAGTCATCGGACTCCAAGGGGTCCTCGGCATAGCTGAAAGTCGGGGCCTTCAGGCGGATGAACCTCTCGATCTTGCGCTGGAGGTCCTCTTCAGGCGGGCCATGACGGTTGGCCCCGTGGTTCCTCTGATCCACTGACTCGGCCAGACGCTGGAGTAGCTGCGTCTGCCTGTCCATGACCTCTGCGAGTGTCGGCGTGGTGGCGGTGGCTGCTGTGCTGGCTCAGCGTCGATTTCCTCATCGACCTCCTCTTCATCGGCTTCGACTCCACGGCGTGCCTCCCCAAAGGCGCGGGGTGCGGCACCCGCGGCAGGTCCTCTGCCACCTCCACACCCTGCTGCCGGGGCGCGTGCTGGGGCAGCACGTCCGCGCCCACGGCCAAACGGGCGGCCTCGTCCGCGTGCCTCGGCTGCAGCTTCCTCCTGGGCGGCTTGCTTGAAACGGGCCATCAAGCGATCGGATCTCCGGATCGACATTTCCTGTATAGGGTGCAGGGGGGAAATTCTCCCGCGTAAACGTCGGCACTCACCACCCAAAGTAAAAGAATACACACATGGGCACACATGCCAATTATCCGAGAAAGTTACAAAAATAAAGGAAATAACATTTTAAAAGGGAAGCAATTATCGAACAAAATAATGCGAAGATAAGAATCATAACATCCATCCATTTAGACATCAATCAGGCAGTACAAGGAATCACCGGTGTTATCTCGAGGTCAACACAAAAGCCTTCAAGATAACACCCCCAACTCACGCTCTAAGAATACATCGTGAATGATTACAAAAGAGTGGCGACCCCTATCGTGTCTACCTGACTCGTGACATCATAGGACGCTAGCCGGAAACATGTCATCGGCTCAAAACAAGACTCATGAGAACTCTCGCCGGAATGGACCATCGGCGGCTACTTATCCTACATCTACCCCTACCTAAGACACTGACTCACGCCCTAATATAAGGTGACGCGTGGCTTCTTGTAGGAACACGCGCTTGTACTCCTCCGGGTAGTCCTCCGGGAAGATGGCGTCGATGGCTGCGACGGCCTCCACCACCTCCTCGGTCTCGATCGCGGGCGGCATCTCCTCGTGAGGGCACAGGTGCAGGCGAAGCTCCGTGGGGATGAGCTTGAAATCCTCCTTCCTCACTAGGGGCTGTCTCTCCTCGGGTAGTTGGTTCCTCAGCTCGTGGATCTCATCGACGCGGATGGAGTCGGAAATCTCCCACGTCTGCAAGGCGCGTGCGGCCTTGTCACGGAGGTACACGGCGGTGCGGGTCAGCAAGGCGATGTTCTTCTTGTTCCTCTTCAGCCGGGTCTCCAGTTCCTTCACCCGGTCCTCCACCTTGGCCTCGAAGTAGCCGTGCAGGGTCATGAAGTCCTGCTGGTCGTCCACCTGAGTCTGCAGCTTGCGGCACTCGGCCTCACTGTCGGTGGCCCGGTCCTTGAGCTTGCTAATGGTGGTGAGGTAGTCCTTCTCCTTGAGCTCCCACTCGGTCTCGGTCTGGAGTAGCTTGGCTTCGGCGGCCGTCCTCAGCTGGGTCTCTGTCTGACGCATCAAATGCGCCTCCATGTAATTCCTCTGGTTGAGACGGGCCTCTCTCTGGCTGTGGTGTAGAGCTGGTTCCACTCCTGAATCTCGTGCTGCAGAACGTGGATGTGCCTCACACAGTCGTAGAAACCCAGGTGGAGCTGTTCGCTCTCTGAGGAGAGGTTCACAGCTAGGTGGTCCAGGTCGTAGAGGTAAGAGCCGGTGGTGTGGATCATGGACTGGTCCCCTCCGGTCTCCTGAACCGGGGCAGAGTACATCTCCAGGTAGACGGCCTCGGGATCCTCATTGGGCAGGACGGACCGAGGTAGCAGGCGGAAAGAGGAGTCGGTGAACTTGGTCTGCCAGAACTGGGCAAGCAACTCCATCGTCATCTTCCGAGCGGCTGACTAGACGGCGGTCTCGGTGAGTACGCCGAAGCTGTGGACCATCTTGCCCTCGGAAGGCGGGCACTGCGGGGTCTGGCAAGACGACGAGCGTGGCCATCTTGGAGTAGTATGGGGGAGCGGTGGTCGACTTCAGGGAGAGCTTGATGTAGGCCAAGTCGATGCCGACGTGCTCCACCACGCGCTCGAACACTTGAAGACGCCCCTCTGGTGGTACTCCTCGTACAGCTCGAGGTCGTGGGTCACATTCTCCAGCGTGGTTGCCATCGCGGTTGCTACCCTGCGTAGGAACGTGAGAGTCGATCAGCGTAGGTAAGGGAGTAACTCAAGAGTGGGGGAAAACTGAGTCAAGGGGTCGACGAAAAATAGTCCAAGGTATTATAATAAGTGGATAGAATCGTATAGATTTCCCTGAGTCTACCGGCCATGTCTAAGGCTCGTGCTACGGTCAAGCATGGCTCTGATACCAACTGAAATGAACCGGATTCCCGAATCGAGGAATCCGACTCCCTGTATCGTCGTGATAGTCCCTGGATCAAGCGCTATCACATACAGAACTCATTTCAGGCATAATATCACAGTCATACTCATTAAGAGGTGAACCACGGGTTTAATTATTACATAAATCCAGAGGATCTGTAGGACGGAATTTATTACAAGCCTCTCGGCTAGATCGAGCAAGCAGAAGGCGCATAGAGGTAGCTAGGTCTTCGGCCATCCTCCATCTTCGGGAACCACCTCCACAGGCGACTTGAGCATAGCTCGGCCTCAGTCGTACCATCCGTCGTCGTTGGGGTCGAATTCCGGATTGGATCCTGCATCGTACCAGACTATCCCCAAGAATGGATAGGTTCACGTCACCATCTGTATGCAAGCATTATTGTGGTCTATTCTACGGATATACAAGAGTTCAAGGAGTAAAGCTGGGGTTTCCCTATGCATGCAATATATATATATATAAGAATACACATCTCATGTCGCTTCCGACTCGGGCTCTTCCGGCATTCCGGACTCCCAGTCACACACACCTTCCAAAACCACCAAGTCGATGCGAGGACTCCCTCTCCTCGCATCTCAACTGCCCCCTGGCAGGGAGATATTCTAGAGGGAGGTAGAAATCACGAGTAACACTAACTAATAAGAGCAACAGAGGAGTAGGGATGTCCATAACCGAGGACGCGGCTATACGTATAGTTTTCACCCTGCAGGGGTTGTACACCTGGACCCACTCGAATCGACACTAGCCGGAGATCAGCCGACTAGTATACGAAACACCGGTCTACGAAACGGAATTAGGAGCCACGGCACCATCCGGCTTTCCCGGGTCTTGGGCGCATCCTCCCACGAGAGGTCGCCCCGGGACTGTGAAGCCTCCCATGCGTCTCGGGGAACGTGAGGTCAGCACCCCCTTCCCCTGCACCGATACTCGATCCTCCTACCGGCTTGGTACCGCGCTTGCTAAATCCGGACCGGGCCACCCTCATAATGGGTAAGTGGTGTGCACGCTTAACAAATTCCCACAAGTCATGGTTACTCTCACCCGGTCCTTATCTGCCGGAGCGGGCATCTTCGTCGAAGGCGTATCCACCTCGGTGGTCCGCAACCGCACCCTTAACGGGTGCCCGAACACCTCAAACGCGTAATCCAAAACTGTACCCGCCACAGGTACTCCGTAGGGTGTGCCAAGATACACACCCCAAGCCCTCGATCCACGATC